>NW_022639499.1:932526-988933 GCF_010583005.1 Odontomachus brunneus
AGAGAGAGAGAGAGAGAGAGAGAGAGAGAGAGAGAGAGAGAGAGAGAGAGAGAGAGAGATTTTAGTCTTAGGATGTATCCTCTAAGGACTTCTATGTATAAAGTTACATAATGTATGTGATTATTATGAATGAGTTACATGAAATGATTCTGAAGATGGTGTTAAATTTAAATCGATAAATTTAGTATACTTTGAGAGAAATTATCGGTATAGATGTATTGGTGGATTAATTATTGGTATTAATTAGATTAATTAGATTAATTAGATATATTGATGGATTTAAATATTTTTTTAATTATATGCAGCCTTAATTTTTTTATATATTTTTATTTATGCTATATCTAAAAAGTTGTATCTCGCATAAAAAACTTATTGATCTCTCTAATTGGGATCCAGTACGATCTCTCAAAATAATTACGGATTCTGAGTTAGAAGTGTAATATTTCCAACATGCAATTCTGAGTGGGAAAACCCAAAGTTTTTCCAATATTTTTTCTGGTCTGCATTTTACATTGCAATTGAATAAAACATGTTGATTTCCCAAATAATTTTATTATTCTATAAAAATGTTCAAAGAGTTTCAAAAACATTTTGCTTTCTAATATTTTATTCCATTGAAAACAATACAATAGTTTGTATACAAATGACCAAATAAAAATTGATAACATGTGTTTTAATAACATAAAAGTATATCGACATCATCGACTAAAATAATGAGTTTTATATAATACATTTCTGTTTCGATTCCAGATATAAAACTCATGTTTGGGGTGAGAATAGGATTCCCCATTAGTGAGATCATCAATTTTAGCAAAAATTTTGACATTTTAATCAGAATCTATGACGCATCTGAGATAATATTGGGAAAGTTTAATGCAGGATTATATTTAAAGAAACATATCTAATTGTATATATTATATCTAAGAGAACATAAAAGTAAAAGAAAACAAGCGATAAATCTAAATGGAGGAGCAGAAAACAATTGAAAACAAAAAAAAACAGAAAAGAGAGAAAGAGAGATGTAGCATTGGAAAATGAAATTGTAGTCGTAATTAGCGACTTGTCGGGAGAGTGTATTGCCATCCTGCGAGCAAGTTTAGGGTAAAGCTCCGAAATTACCAAGGCAGAATGAAAGGATTAATCAGGATTGCCGGCTTGTGTATTTCAAAGACTCTGAAAGTTTCGCTAAATTCTCGCGAGTTCCCTGAGAAAACAATGTTCCACCGTAAATTTCATTGGATGTAGTATCGTTCTAATCTCTACCTGCGAGCGTGAGAATGAAAATTGACTGACGACGCAATTTAATTAGTAAGCTGTGGTGTGTTGGGCGTGATCGAACTACGCGGAGCGCGTAAGGTGCTACATGCCGCTAAAGATGTGCGATTTATGAAATTGTATATCGCGATGCAATAGCATCCTTTTTAAGAATCGCAATGAATACGATATATTGCATCATAATTTTGTATCGCAAATATGATTTTAAATCGCGCGTAATTTTATATCGCAAATATAATTTTATATCGCAAATATAATTGCGTGCGATTTTTTATCACCAGAGGACCGTAATGGTTAAATAAATATTAAACATATTAAAAATAAATAAATCAACTCTCTCTTCGTACTGCATCAAAATATTCTTTGAAATGCCCACTACAGGAGAAAACACAAGTTTTATTATGAACAAATAGTTAAAAATGGAAGCATAATGAAGTTAAAAAATGTTTTCTTAAAATTATCACTTAATCTCATTATGCTTTCTACGCTAAATGGGACACATTTCACAAAACTTGTTTATTTCCAAATCATTAATTGTTAAACGTTTTTAAATGTAGCTTATTAAGACATTTAATATATAAGGATGTGTTATTGCACGTTTAATTAATTATAATTTTTTATTGAGAACTTTTTTTTCATAAAACAGTAAGATTATCTTTTTTATTACTTTTTTTTACTAAAATATTAAGACAATCAATATCAAGTGTAGCAATCTTTGGTAATCTTCTGTAAAAAATAAATATATAAAAATCACATATGAAAAGAAATAATGCAATTTAACATTTTAAAACTTATACCATAGCTGCATAATTCCATCATGCCTCTAAGATCCATATTAGTAGTTATATTACTTAAAACTTGTTTCAGATAAGATTTTTAGATGTGAGTTTTGAGATAGCAATTGCAAATGTAAATTCGCAATAATAGTCGAGATATTAATTAAAAAAGATTGATGAATGATCACGCGCGATATTGGTAGATGAGCTGCAGTGGCGCCGTCTGCCGTTGTATACTTACATATTAAGTCAAACTGAACAAAAAAGTCTTCTACCATTTTGCACATGACCACATAGATTTTTAAATATTAAAGAAAATTGTTACATATATGATTGTATACCATAATGCACAAATTTTCTTTAATTAATATTTAAAAATTTATGTGGTCATTTGCAAAATGGTAAAGGACTTTTTTGTGCAGTTTGACTTAAGTATACAACGGCAGACGGCGCCACTGCAGCTCATCTACCATATCACGCGTGATCATTCATTGAGCGAGAGAGCCATTGTTTTTAAGGGGGAAAAATCGAGCGGATTCTTTTTCCAGCGTTTAATATCTGTTTCGACTGGGTTTGATCCATTCGGGTAGAATTGAGCTCTCCGCGGATTCGATTCGACTCGATATCGATGAAAGCGCTTTAACCCTCCATTCTGTTACTACATTTCGATGCGGCGCAAATGTTTGCCGGTCCCTGGGCATCGGGAGATCGGGGGGATAAATATACGCGCGTGTCCCCGTAAAACGATATTACGCGCGACATTGCGTAAAAGAACGACAGGTAAAAAGAATACCGGAAATGTTAGATTTTATATTGAAAGAGCATAGTTCGCGCTGTTCGGTCCGCTTTGTTACACGGACGCGCTGCAATGCGCGATATGGAAGATAAAACCAACCAACAAAGAGGAAAAAAAAAGGAAAAAAAAAGCATTTGTCCCACGGATATCAAGGATTAAAAAATTGCTTTTCTCTTGCGATCAGATCAAACGTTACCGCGCGGCCGTTTCGAAGCTTCACGAGTGCCTCGCATAATGTATGTGACGCGTATTACGCGGAGTCATAAATAATGACTGCCCTTTTTACTCACAAATCAAATTTCCGGCCCACCGATGCGGCGGCGGCGGCGGAACTGCAGTTCCAAATGCTTGCCGATTGAAGCCGCGGTCCTCTATCTTGGACCGCATAAAACACACCTGAAAATAAGAACGTGAGGTCAGAGTCTCGAAGAGGTCGTATAAATCGATTCCCGAGCGGAAGTAAGAGTTTGCGATCGCAGCTATCTGCTTTTTTCTCATTTTCTCTCTTTCTATTTCTCTCTTCCCAGCTCTCTCTCTCTCTCTCTCTCTCTCTCTCTCTCTCTCTCGTAAATAAAACCTTATTTCAGTACACGATGTCCCTCTTCATCGGAGCAAATTTCTAAAGACGCTCGTGAGACCCCCGAAGTCTCATCCGGAGTTGGGAGGAGCGCGGCTGGGAAAATAAAATTTCCGTGAGACACGCTCTTTGATAAATTGACACGGCACTTTCGGATGCCTTTGCCGACATGTGAAATCGCGCGGACGCTCCTTGGTTCGATTACTTCCGACGGAATTGCTACTCGCGCACTTTTACTCTCTCTCTCGTTTCTTCCCTCTCTCTCTATCCTCTCTCTTTCTTTCCCCCCTCCTCCTTCTCCTCCTCTCTTTTTCTCTTTCTCTCTGTCTTTCTCATCGTGATTTTTCATCGACTAAATACGACCGCCCGGCTGTCCTGTCGATATCGTTTATTTTTCAATCTTGTTTCTCCTCGACGAACGTGTCGTCCCGCGGTATGCTTCTCTGCAAACTTTTGCCGGTAAAACGGTAATTTCTCGCGGAAATACAATTTTATCTTTACAGGAAGAGAGAGAGAGAAGCATTTATTTTAGCCCCCTGGGATATACCCTCAAAGGATTGTTACGTATGAAATTACATAAAGTATATGATTAATGAGAAAGAGTTACACAAACACACAAGAACTAATATTTAATATAATATTTATAATGGTTTTACCAATTTAAATTGACATATTTAACTCATTCTCTTTGGGAAAATTAATTACTAGTAAAAGAGAGGTATTTATTAATGGATTGCATTATTTTTTTTTAAATTTATATATATGTAATTAAAAATATATATGTAATTATATATATGTAATAATATATATGTAATTAAAAAAAAAATAAGACCAGAGAAAAGAAAAAAAATCCAGATGGAAGAACAGGAAATAAATAAAAAATAAGTAATAAAATAAAGCATTAAAGTAGGTAATTTGAGCATTTTAAAAAAAGTAATAGAATAAATAAAAATCTTAATCATTTAGTGAAAATTTAGTCTCAGTGGAGATCTTATATACCACCGGATAAAATCGGAGCACACAAATCATCCACTTCTCATACACGCCGAAGACACTTTGACATGAGAGTTAACGCAAATTGATTAAAAATATCTATTATTGATTTGTGGAAGCTAATAAATGTTCGTAGAAGTGCTTTTCAAAGGATAGTGGGAAAATAGTGTTTCTTATCGGGACGGAAAGGTTATTCCTCTAGCTAGCTGTGTGAAACGAGAAAAAGACGAAGGAGAGGGTGGGAAAAAGAGGGAGGGAGAGAGTGAGGCAGAGAGAGGGGCAGAGTAAGGCAGAAAGAAGGAGAGAAGTGTTTGGAAGAGAGGGGAAGGTAGAGAGAGAAAAAAAGAGATCCTTCTATTCTTTAAATCATTTGCGTAAGCATAAATTGCATAAATGCAATTTTTAACAATATTGAAACCAAGCGCGTTTCAGAATTACTACTTGCGAGTCGGGGATGGGAAGTGGAGGAGGGAGGAGGGGAGCGCACTTTCCATGCTCGCCGGGAAGATTTCAAGTCGGAATGTTTGACCCGATTTCGCCTCTTTCGTGCTGAAACATTTTTAATTAACTGAATTCTAACGGTGTAGCTTTAATCGCGGCGCTGCTTTAATTATTTAATTACATTGTTGCGCGTGAGCAAGGCTGTACATTTATCTGACCGCAGTCGAATATTTAATACTGCTCAATCAGTGTGGAATTTTTTCCGTCGCGTAATTAGCGTCGCGTATTACGCGTTGCTATGTGGCGCTCTGCATAATTCACGTTTTTGCGCAATTTTGAAGCATTGTGTCGCGAGCACACGCGCGCGTACACACACGCACACGCGCAACACTCGTGCAAAAGGCATTTTGGCTATTGTGCATTCGGCGAATGTTTTGCGTTATTGACTACGAGCGTGATCAAATTTTCGATAAAATTACATAGTCACCGCGAAAAACGCCGCCGGCTCGGCCCAAGTGATTTGCGCTCGTTTCTGAGTAAGCAAAATATTTCTTCTATTTCCCTGGAGGTGAGCTTTCGAAATCATAAATTCTCCTGCAAGACAAAGAGACCTGATCGGCAGCGCTGATCGGAGACCGGTAATTGCATTTTTACTCGTCTGCAGGAATCTTCGTTTCATTCTCGAGCAACCCTCACATACGCGCGCGCGCGCATGCACACACACACACACACACACACACACACACACACAGTGCGCGTGCACACACATGCACACGCACAGAATTTATGCGACATAACCACTCTTTTATTGCTCCAATAAAAAATACACGGGGCAGAAAAAAACCGGACGCGCGGCGCGTGCGCGCTCGTTATTCGACGGACAATAATGTTACAGATTACTGTAATACTTTTATTTGCAAATAAAACCCGCAGACGCGCGTCCATTCTCCGCCCCTCCCTCCCTCCCTTCCACTGCGCGCTTAATTTTCTTTTTTTTTTTTTTTCATTTCGCGTTAATTGCATCTACCGAAGTGAACCGCGATCGATTTATTTTTCAGTCGTAGCCGTTAATTCGCGAAAAATTCTCTCTCGTTACGAGAGCACAGCGCCGGTGGGGATCGTGCTTTACGAATATTGTTTGCGCTGCGACGTGTTTTCGAACATGTTGTTTAAAATACTAAAAATGAGACGCAGTTTAATTAGTGAAACATAAAGCGCGCCCGCACAAACGGCATTACATAATTTAGCAAATGCCATCCGAGGAATTAATTAATTACATTGGGACTCCGATTTCAGTTCCTTCCATTTCCTCTCTTCTCTCTCTTATGATCCTTTTTCGTCTCTCATGACGATATGCCGAATTGAATTCGCCCAAATAATACTTTGATTCAATCAGGGAGGGAGGAGTGTTATATTCCCATTGAATACCGCTCGAAGATTCTTCTTCTTTAAGATTCCACGAGCGCCAATTGTGTAACCCGGGCTAGAGGTGGTCGAGTCACTCACATCGTGGCGATATTTCTTCAAGAGGAAATTTGAGAAATTACACAATTAGGAAGGCTGGGCCGGTCATTTTGTTTCGTCAGCTTTATCTCTTCCGCTTCATTTTCCCTCAACGGACGGCCCGCGACTCCTCCCCGCCAGGTTACCCTCCTTCGCGTAATTTTCTTATCGCTTTCTTCTTCTCGCCCCCCGTATTACGATTCCACCCTCCTTCCAGTGTCTTTGTTCTCTCGCAGGCTTCAGCCTCCGCGTGGAATCAGCAATAGGCGGTGTTGTTGGAAGAAAACACCCTGCGCTTTGTCTTCAGATGGAAAACATTCGGGTCGCCGTCCTAATTGCTCACGCACCCCAGCTCTTCTTCATTTTAAAACATGTCGTCGTGTGCGTCAAAACATGTCAATCACAAATCATGAAAAATAGAATCAGTCTGCTTCTACGAAGTGGTTCTACATCAACGAACAATCGAAGGGAAGATTAGATTAGGAGATCAATCAGTGCTCATAAAACAGATAAAAAAAATTTTTTTTTAATATTTTAATCTGCTATGTTGAGTGAGACACAAAGTAATATCCGAAAGTTCACTATCTTTTGTAAAAGATTTGGGAAAATTTCAAAGCAGCGTAAATGGGTTTGCATATTTTGACTTTATCTTGCGCCACTACACACAGAAAAATAACATTCTACTGCTAAGAAAAAGAATCATATTCACTTTACTCATCTTCTATCAAATAATGGTTTTCTTCAACAAAGATTATTTTATCGATAATAGTCTTAAAATATACTCGTCACAGATTTTAGAAAAGCTCATGGGATTATATTACTAAAAAAAAAAATTTACTCTTTTAAATATTATAAAGTTTTGTATGTCGAGAAAAAAGTTGATCTGACCCCATAAAATATGCAATCGAATTTTTGTTTGTAATATAATATTGAATACATATTACGAATATAATATTCTTAATTTAAATAATGAACTTACTGGGATTCAGTTAGTATTTCAAATAAATTAACTGATGATAGATTTGCAAATATATATAAATTTATGAAATATTTAAAACAAGTACACTGAGAGAAAGTATATCTAAATAAAAAATATTTGATAAATATTAACATTATATTTGCTTCAATATAAATCCTTTTATTTAAATAAAATAAATAGTTGTTTTAAAAGTTGATTTTACAGAGAAAAGCTAAAAGATTGTAATACAAATATAAAATATAGTAGATAAATTAGGACATATAAAATGTATTAAATTTCATAGAATTTTTACAGAATTTTTAGTTACACACACACACACACACACACAAAACATTTTCGAAATATAGAAATATTTTCTTAAAATCTTTTAGCTCTTCCCACTCCCATCAAAGCAACTGTTTATTTTATTTAAATAAAAAGATTTATATTTAAGCAAACATTTTATTGTATATAACATATATTGTTAATATTCACCGAATAAATATCTTTTATTTTTCAGATACATTTTCTCTTTCTTTTAGTGTATTTATTTCAAATATTTCATAAATTTATATATATAGTATTTAAATCTATATCATGAGTTTATCATTTATTTAAAATACATACTGAATTTTAGTAAATTTATTATTTCAATTAAGAATATTATATCCGATAACATGCATTCGATATTACATTCTTCATCGTACAAAGTAAATATTAAACAATGTAATTAAACCAGTAATTAAACAATGTTTCAATGATTGAAATCTTAATAATATATTCATATTTAATATTTCTAAAAAAATGTTTGAAGTTTTGTTAAAAGATATTTCTTTCTGTGCCAATTCGTAATATTATTTAAAAAGTATTTAATCATTAGATTATTATTTATTAGTAAAAATGTAAAACTGGCTATACTTTTTTTATTAATTTACTCATTGAGACATTTGTTTTAAATACGTTATTAATACCTACCGAATAAATATTTATTTCTTAGATATTTTTTTATATAACATTTGTTGTAACATTTACTTACAGTATGTATTTTTCTGTGTGCAAATTATAGCTGAAACTTTCCCACATACCTGAAAAAAAGTGTGTCCAGAAATATTGCTTTTCAAGAAAATTGTGATAGTTTAAAGGGCTTGACAAACTCCCCCCTCCCCAGATTGTTGTACTTTGGTTGCTTTCCAACAAGAGACACAAGTCGATACAAGTATCATCTTATCTTTGTTACTCACTAAATATGGAAGATAGAATGATGTTTGTATCAACTTGTGTCTCTTGTTGGAAAGCAACTTTTGTGTCGCAAGAAGATGCACGCGGAGAGTTAACATAATAATGCATTCTCGAGTGAGCATGGAGCATCGATCGATCATTCGATCTTTCCATCCACTGCTCATTATTTCCAACGAAATATGCATATGCGCCGGGACGCCGTAGAGAGAAAATGAAGAAGATCGCTTTGGCGGAAAGGTCGATGAGGCTGCATATTAAAGGCCGGCCGTATTATTATCGTTCGAGTAACTCCCGGCCGTTTCTATAAGGTTTAACGAGAAAGACGGCAGAAAGTCGTGCCAGCAGGCGGCGCAACGGGACATTTATTTCTTCGCCGGCGCCTTTCAGTTCGCTAATGCGAACTTTTTCGACTTCAATTAAAAAGTTACCGCGATTTAAGGGTTTACAGGAACTTACAGGACTCCTGATAAGAGTGAAAATTAGGTAAAATTTGGAGGGGAATTGTAAAAAATCGTGAATTAATAGGATAGGTTAATTGTTAATAGACATGCATGATGAAAAATGTATGTTGCTATTAATTTACAATTTTTACAACTTCCTAAATTTTACCCAATTTTTACTCCTGTTAAATTCATACTTCTCTTACAACTTTTTATAACTTTAAAAATACAAATTTTACCTAATTTTTACTCTTGCCATTCGTACTCTTATTAATCTATAACGTTTTAAAACTTTTAATGCAAATTTCCGACTCCGTTTTCACAACTTTTTCACAACTTTTAATCTAAACTTTATCTAATTTTATCTCCTTAAGGGGATGCTGAGAATTTTACCGACAGAATACACTGACATTTTTCTGCAAAGTTTACGTCGTATTGGTTGTACAGAATACTTTTACGCAATTAAAGTACGTAGAAAAATTAATAAAAGTATTACTCAATATATGACAAAACGAAAGAAAAATTTTCTTTAATGTGAAATTTTAAGCTGTTCAGTTAGCGTGAAAAATTAGCAGAAAAATTTTAAAGAACATTGCTGTACCTTCGCATCTGAATTCAGAAACTTAAGAATTTCCGAAAAGTTTGCAGAAAAAATGTTTATACAAATGTTGTTAGGTTTTCTGCTCAATATAGTACAACAAAGCAACACACATTTACATAAGATCTGTATATGTATAAAAAATACGAAAAGGATAACGTGGTTGTGTTAGTGACGATCGTCTCTGCGTTATCGACGTTGTTCTAGTTCGAGGTCTGTGAAGTTAGCACCCCTAAATGCGAATTTTTATAAAACATAAATACAAATCGTTTTGAGAGAAAAACTTTCATGAGGGTGGAAAACAAATTTTTGTTTACACATAACTTTTTTTTTGAAAAGTGGGCAAATGTGGGCAAATCGTAGACAAACGATTTGTATCTGTGCCTTATACAAATTCGCATTTGGAGGTGCCAAATCTTCACGAACTTTCGAGTTTGTCATCGATTTCCCCTTAACGAGTATCCTAGCGAGTATCCTTTTAACTCGCCGCGGTCGTTACCTACTCTCTTAAAATGAATCAGCGAAACATCACTGAAAACAGTGAATATATACTGATTTGTAGTTATAAGTATTGCACTGGAAATGCTCAGTGCTATACTTATAACTGATATCAGTAACTATTCACTGATTCACTTTAAGAGAGTACTCTCTTAAGATGAATCAGCGAAACATCACTGAAAACAGTGAATATACACTGATTTGTAGTTATAAGTGTTGCACTGGAAGTGCTCAGTGCTATACTTATAACTGATATTAGTAACTATTCACTGATTCATTTTAAGAGAGTACTCTCTTAAGATGAATCAGCGAAACATCACTGAAAACAGTGAATATACACTGATTTGTAGTTATAAGTGTTGCACTGGAAGTGCTCAGTGCTATACTTATAACTGATATTAGTAACTATTCACTGATTCATTTTAAGAGAGTACTCTCTTAAGATGAATCAGCGAAACATCACTGAAAACAGTGAATATACACTGATTTGTAGTTATAAGTGTTGCACTGGAAGTGCTCAGTGCTATACTTATAACTGATATTAGTAACTATTCACTGATTCATTTTAAGAGAGTACTCTCTTAAGATGAATCAGCGAAACATCACTGAAAACAGTGAATATACACTGATTTGTAGTTATAAGTGTTGCACTGGAAGTGCTCAGTGCTATACTTATAACTGATATTAGTAACTATTCACTGATTCATTTTAAGAGAGTACTCTCTTAAGATGAATCAGCGAAACATCACTGAAAACAGTGAATATACACTGATTTGTAGTTATAAGTGTTGCACTGGAAGTGCTCAGTGCTATACTTATAACTGATATTAGTAACTATTCACTGATTCATTTTAAGAGAGTACTCTCTTAAGATGAATCAGCGAAACATCACTGAAAACAGTGAATATACACTGATTTGTAGTTATAAGTGTTGCACTGGAAGTGCTCAGTGCTATACTTACGTGCTCAGTGCTATACTTACTCGTATAACTGATATCAATGATTATTTACTGATTTACTTTAAGAGAGTACTCTCTTAAGATGAATCAGCGAAACATCACTGAAAACAGTGAATATACACTGATTTGTAGTTATAAGTGTTGCACTGGAAGTTATAACTACAGTTATAAGTGCTATACTTATAACTGATATCAGTGACTATTCACTGATTCACTTTAAGAGAGTAGGTTACTGTCTGGCGGCTCGGTTTCGAAATTAAAAACAAGTTTAAAGATATCTCTTCCCTTGTGTCTGCCTATTTATCTGTCTACCTATCTACTGGACTATCTGTCTGTCTATCTGTCGACCTATCGCACGTGCGTTTCTGGAATTTTTTTCCGAGCTCGCGGAAATTCTCGACCGCTATCGATCGAATTTCGATAATGCAATTTCCGTGTATACAACGTGTCCCGAAACTATCGGTCTGCTTTTCCCGACGAAAGTTCTCTTGGACGATTTGAGGCAGCAGGAACAAATAATCGCCATCGTGTTCGTTAAACGATTCGTCATTAAGGATTGACGCTTAATCTTCTTCGGCCTAGTTCATGGAACCGTTTACTGGAAACGGAATACTGGAAACGTTCAAATATCTCACGGATTTAACTCTTTGAGTCGTACATTTTATTTTTCAGTGAAATTTCTTCAAATTTGACATATGAGAGATTTCGGAGCCGCTTACGAATTTGAGGCCAAACAATTTGAAATAGCGCGTCCAATATGGCGACTATAAGTTTTCAAAAATAGCAATCTCGCTTTTTGCATTATCCGGAAATAACGATGACATTATCGTTCATTTCATATCCTCGATATGAAGAAGAAATATGCGTTTTTGGCAAGAAATCTTCAACATACGTATCATCAATATTTCAATAGTTTATTGTGAAAAGTAATGATCAATGAAGTGAGATACGGTCTCAAAGAAAGTGCATACTGAATAATAAAGGCGTTTGAATGTAATGAGGATAAAGTGCGCGAGTACATATAATTACAGAACGCGAGCAATATAAAAAAAAATGCCAACAATCGGCTGAGAAACAATTTGCATCTCACGGAGACAGCCGAACGGAATTCGGGCGAAAAGAGATGTTTCAGCGACTCCATACAACAAACTGGTGATTGCTCTCCTTTCCGTGTCCTCTCTTTGTGCCTGTCGAAGATGAACAGTGCATGCTATCGCTGTTTCTCCGGTTTTTCCTTGCTTTTCCGAGCCGCTATCTCTATTGCAAGGGAAAACAAAAAAAACACATCACGATAAGATAAACCTACATACAATTTTAGTTATCGTAGATATATGTGAAGCAAATGTTAGCTGACTAAATAAGACTCTCTTCGATTCAGTTACAATTTAGTTTGTACGCCACACATATGGCGTCGCAGACAAGAGAGATGGATGGAGAGAGAAATATGAGTACAGCCGGCGATCAGGGTGATTGCAGGCGCTTAGAGATTCGTGAATACTCAAGGGGATAGACCTACGTAGAAACTTTGATGGAATCAAATTTTGGAGGTTTGATATTTTCTTAAAAGAAAATATCCTGGAAAGATTTCATGAAAGTTTCAAATTAAGCAAAATTGACGTAGTTGTAAGGATGCGAAGTATGTTCTTTGAAGCGCACTTCACAGTATTCAGAGCAGACATGGCGCAGCAGCTGCTGGATATGGGAAAACGAGGCTTCACTTCCCTCCACGGTGTTTCTTCTATCATTGGATACTACACCGGCAAAGTAATCGATGTTCTTGTAAAAGGCTCTTATTGTGAAATGTGTGAGTTTTGAAGTAAAAAGGAAGGAGGCACTGTCGAATACCGAGAATGGATGGAAACGCATGAATCTCAATGCTTAGTAAATCACGAAGGATCAGCGGGCGAAATAGAAGTCGAACGCAATTCCAGAAATGCTCCGACATCTCCACCAGCAGAACTACCGAGTTAAATACGTTGACTATATCGGCGACGGAGATTCAAAGATTTGCACGGGTAATTGCACATCACTAATATCGCACTTTGTGACAATATTCCTGTTATTACTCTCTTAAAATGAATCAGTGAAACATCACTGAAAACAGTGAATATACACTGATTTGTAGTTATAAGCGTTGCACTGAAAGTGCTCAGTGCTATACTTATAACTGATATCAGTCACTGATCGCGAAGTTGGCACCTCAACTTTTGGCACCGCAAGTTTTTAGGCAAGTTTCATTCGCACCCGCAATAGTTCTACAGTTCCTGATAGGTCATATCAATAGTTCCGTTCATTCAAAAAATCGATTTTTTAAAAAATGCGGTGCTAACTTCGCGTGGCACTTCAATTTTCAAAAAACGCCGTTCCAACGATGAGACCTTATAATTCTTGATGAGTTCTATAGTTCCTGATATATTGCAACAGGAATTCCGGCTCCTAATTATTTTTTTTTAATTTTTAACAGTTGGAGCCAGCACTGCACTACAAGAGTAAAGTATCATTTCGGACGCAGTTCCAGTCGCCCTTTTCATATTTTTCTATAGCTCCACAATAGTTCCGAGGAATAAGGTCGGTTAAAAATAAAAAAAAAAATAATTAGGAGCCGGAACTTGTTACAATATATCAGGAACTATAGAACTCATCAAGAATTATAAGGTCTCATCGTTGGAACAGCGTTTTTTGGAAATTGAGGTGCCACGCGAAGTTGGCATTGCATTTTTTCAAAAATCGACTTTTTGCCTTAAATGAACGGAACTATTGATATGACCTATCAGGAACTGTAGAACTATTGCGGGTGCAAATGGAACTTGCCTAAAAACTTGCGGTGTCAAAAGTTGAGGTGCCAACTTCGCGGACGCTCACTGATTCGCTTTAAGAGAGTAAGGAGTCACGTGCAGAAAAGAATGGGAAGTCACAGTAGAAATAGCTGCTCACATGCATCTTTGATGAAGGCACATTCTCTTTATTAAAGATGTTAGAAGCCATAGGAGTGCGAACCGATTGCGCATTTATATGCGGTGACAATAGACGAACTCCGCATCAAAAAGGCAGACCTATGTGCGCGCAACAGAACGCCCGGGTGGCAAGACAACATCGCAAGCAAAAGCAAATTGAACTTTTAGAGGCGGCAGTTGCGGCAAAAGGACTACTATATGGATCAGAAATCGGTGTATAAGTTGAAAAATTCATTTTTTATTTAGGTGTAACAACTACGTGCAAAACCTTAAACGCGCGTTTCTCTCAAAATCGCATTTTCAAAGTCGGTGACTACTATGATTGAAAAACTACTCGATTGATTTAGTTCAAGTTGTGTAGGCTTATTTTAGAGGTGAAAATTTAGGAGCCCGGGATTTTTACTTACTTTTTTTGTACATACGAAATGCGAGCGAACTTTTTGGCCGAAAATCGATATTTTAATTTTCAACCGTTGCCATTTTGCTGCAAATCAATTCTTCGAAAATCCGCCACGTTGGATCCTAGATAATTTAATATATTAACTAAAAATTCCCAGATATTTTATTTCAGATGATCCAAGCTATAGTGATCATCGAAACATCTTCGAGAAAAATTTTAGTTTTAAATCTCAACAATGTAATAATTTTCTTTGAATATAGTTATGATAGTTCCCGTAAGTACAATATAATTATATTTTGATGATAATGATATCTCTCCTGCACAGAGAGAACGATTTATTGAATCAAATAAATGTTTCTTTGGAATAGTCCAAACAAATTATTTGATTGACGCAACAAGAATATTTCTTTGGAACTAAGCCGCAAATAAATATTTTTGTTGCTCTAAACAAAACTTTGTTCAATCAATCAAAAAATTCGTTTGAACTATTCCAAAGATGCGTTTATTCCTGAAAATAGGTGTATATTTTTATCCTCTATTTTTTTATTATTTTTGGGTGAAATATATTACTGCAACTTCTTCGATATGTATTCTTTATAATTGAGTATTATTTAACAATAAACGTCTAAAGGTTTTGTTGAAAAAAATTCGCATGAAAATTTTCAGACCTAATGAACCATGAGAATTTTCAAACCTAAATAACCATGAGAATTTTCTCTCCTAAGTAAGCCTACCCCTTTAAAGAGCCTTACAATCCCTTTACAATAGGATTAGTAGCAGGCAATAAGACATTAGTAATAAAGAAATTAACCAACGACAATCAATTATTACAAGAATAATCGACTGTAGTTAATCAATTTGCTTACTGCTTACGTCTTACTGCCAATCCTATTATAGATGAACTTAAGATTTGTGCGTGCTCGTGAAGCTTCCACATCGGGAATATTTTGGCTGATTTAGATTTTGGAGAATAAAATGTGAAAGCACGAGTATTAACGGGGACACTCGCGTAGGTAACAGTTTCTCCGCAAAGTAAGGAAATATAATACACACATATATACATATTTACATACACACACACACACACACATATATGTATATATGCGAGCTAGAAGCAGGTCCTAGAGAGTGTTTGCATTTCAGTCTCTTAGCATTTGCTCGTGGAACCGACGTTATTCGAGCATTTCGAGTACCTTTAAAGTAACATTTTACCCGCAAGCCAGGAATATTAATTAATTCGTCCTCTGACGGCGATACGCGAAGCAGGAAGGAGAACGTGTAAGACGGGGAATCTAGTTTTAAGAGCCGATCATCCCCATCGTGAGAAACGCGAATCTCTCGTGAAAGAACGTGAGAGTTTCTTTTTTTTTACAATAAATACGTCTTGTCGCGAAGACAGCTTTGTGTTATCTGAGCGATTCTCGCCGGGAAGTCATTTCTCTGCCCGCAGTGGCTAAAATGCCGCGAATAAATGTCGGAGCTCGATGCATCGCGTCCGTTTCTGATATTTTTCTTCCTAGCGACGGGCTCGCGCTGGTACCGCGTCCTCGTCCCTTACGAGGAGGACGATATAGCCGTTTTATTTTCTCAGCGGATCCACCGTTTCCTCTTAATGAAAGTACACATAGCGCACATAGTGCCGGCACGCGTGTTCGTCGAGGAAATCTCTCCTCAGTTCTGCCCGTCTTTGTGAGCGTATTCTATTCTTTTTCGGATAATCTTAATATGTAGCTGTATATGTTACCGCGTTATACGAACGAACGGGTTAAAATGAATTCTCGCTCGTCTCGCGGGCAAATTTTGTTCAAGAGTCGTTTTAATTATCACGACGAGACAACAAAGGAGTGTAGCCGCGCATTTTTTCAAACGACATTCCGTCCCTTCGTTGAAAAACTTCGCGAGCTGCCTGAGTTTGCCATGTGACAACCTTGCGATTTTATACAGAAAGAAGGAACGTTCTTGTCTTGAAAATACCTCTATTTTTGGCATGTAAATCTTAAAATAAGATTACATAGTGTTAAACGAAGATAGGTTACTAGCATCAATGCATTTTGCTGCTTGCATTGAGCATTGAGCTCCTCTACACTGAGAGAAAAGACTGGTAACTATAACAAACTGCATTTAGTTACAGAAATTCATTGAATCCTTAGTAACTAATACTAAATATGATAATAATTACCAAATATTTAATAGATCGGGAGTATGACGTAATTGCATTCACAGTAACATCAATTAAATAATTTAGTAATACTTACTTAATGTTAAATATTTAATATGAAATATATTACAGTTATGAGCAGATATTTGATAATTGTTATATCCCATGTAATAAAAAATTCAGTAGGTACGAGTTCTATTTTGTTACCAGTATAAGTATGTTTTGTTGCAGCACAACGAAAAATTCATTCATTTGCAGCTATTACATCGTTTTAATATCTATTATTACAGATGGTTGGTTGAACCTACCAAAAATTTTATAACTTCTACAAAATCGCTTATTTTGCTCAACTATTCTATTTTATTTACCAAATATATTCTGGAAGCAAATAAATTTTACTTCTGTCAAATAAATAATTTATTTTACAGAACTAAATTAATTATTAAATATTGCCATAGCTTTGGCCCGCTATATTTACGTCTACCATTTAATAATAGTAACCAAATTTTGATAATATTTACTAAATTCTTCTTTCAGTGTACATTTATTAAGTGAGGTATAAATTTTGTGATAAACTAACCCGTGTGATTTCTAGATCCAGTCTCACCTATTCAAATTAACAATCGTTGTTTCATGTATAAGCAACGTTTTATACACAATTTTATTAGAAGAATTTTAAAGTCTTGAATTTCAACAGTGTTAAACGAAGATAGGTTACTCGCATCAATACATTTTGCTGTTTGCATTGAGCATTGAGCTCCTCCATATTTATTAAGTAAGGTATAAGTTTTGTGACAAACTAACCCGTGTGACTTCTAGATCCAGTCTCACCTATTCAAATTAACAATCGTTGTTTCATGTATAAGCAACGTTTATTATATACAGTTTTATTAGAAGAATTTTAAAGTCTTGAATTTCAACAGTGTTATAATTTTATTTGGATATTATAACAACCATATGAAGCATAATATGATTATTTTGATGATAACTCATGAAAATGATATCTTTTGTGTGTATGTATGTAGATGTTTTGAATGTCCGCAGGAGAGACATCATTATTATCAAAATATAATTATATTATATTTACGGAAACTATATTTAAAGAAAATTATTACATTGTTGAGATTTAAAACTAAAATTCTTATAAAATTATATGCTTATGTGTGAAACAATACGCTTATGTGTGAAATGTTTGTTGATTTGAGTATATTAGTGTTAGGTAGATATCAATTTTTTGCGTGTAAATATTCAGAAAGAATTATAAAAATATACGCAGAACTTCAATAAGACTTTATTACACTCAGTGGGCTAAAATTCGCTAATCTTTCCGATCGTTCCCCGTATCCGTATCCGGATATAACACGATATAATATGATACGATACGTCACGGCTGTCAAAATGATGGATTAGCCGAATAATCAACATAATGTGTACGCATATATCCAGACGCGATTCGGATGAGTAGAGGGACTAATGAGTTTCGGCCCGGTGAATGTTGAGGTCTCGTTGAAATTTCATGTGCGCGCACATGACGATTCCCGATTGTTCGGGGACCTCGTCCTCCTTCGCGAGCGCTCCCACAACCGATAAACCGATGTCTTGTTTGGTCAATACAAAACTCGGAAGCAACACGGACTTCCTTCCATGAGCGATCTCAGTCGCACGCGCTTACGGCCTCTACACTCGCACATTTTTATCGCGTGTATTCCGCATGCGGCACGCACTAAAAAACGCCATTTAATTATAGTCTGGGTGAGGCCAGGGGGGAGAGCTCTTTTTCACAAACAAAGGATTTGGTTGACGAAACCAAAATTTAGTTAAAATGGGATCAACCAAATATTTGATAATTACCAAAAAATTTAATTGTCGCTATGTAGCTTTACTTCCTTAGTAATATATTTACTTAGTCACTAAGCAAAACAAAATAACAGCAATTAAATTTTTTTATTGCAATTACTAAACATTTGGCTGATCCTATTTTAACCAAATTTTTGTTTCAATAATTAAATCCTTTCTTCAGTGTAACGATTTTAGTAATAGCTATCAAGTATTTCACTTTCTGCTATCAAGATTTGGTATTAAAACTTCCAGAATCTAATTTGATGATCTCAATGTATAGTTCAAGCAGCTAAATCTTAGTTCTGAGAACTGTACATGCTGCTTCATGTAACCAAATTATTATCTAATTACCTCTTTAGATTTGGCCCGCATTATTCGACTGAATAATTTCGCCACAACTACGAAATTTTGGCCACGGAGTCCTTCTTTCAATGTACAATATTTTTTCCTTCTTACTTTTGTAAGCGGATATTTGCATTTTCCCGAATTTGTGCAGATCATCTTTTGCGAATAGACACGCGCTATTCCAACGCCTAACAGTGATGGAATATACGTCGGCTGTCAGTTTTACATGGTATTGATATCCGGCTCTGCGCATATCGGCTATTTCGACATTGAATTCGTACTTTCGGACGCGTATCGAATATTCGATTGAAGTCGCTTCCTATGGACTCCTTCTCGTCTTTCCGTTAGTGTGCACGCACGCATGCGTGTCCTCGCGTCATATGCGCCAAATTATTCCCGAGAGAATATCAGTCCAATGTGTGTTTCTTGGGAAAAAAGTACGTTTCACGACGAGTTTTGTCGTAACCATGATTGCTGTTAATCGCCACGAACCGACCTTGAACATAGACTTTCCTATTCGATCGTTATCGTATGATCGTGTGTATATCTCTGAAATTATTCCAGATAGATTCTCATGATTATCATGACAAATCGAGATAATTGATGAGGGAAACTTTGCAACTTCTTTAATCCTATTTATGAAGCAAAAATATTCTGCGTATTTAATTAATCATTAAGTTTACATCATATAATCGCGTGAATTCCGTGTAAGAATAGACTGTCAATAAGGTTATCTTTCTGAGAAACATAATTGCTAAAGAAATTCCACTAGAAATATAGCGCATCTTTTAATAGCATATTTCTGTTCGTGAAATATAAATAGCGCACGTGAAAAGGATAATCAATTACTGCAAAATGTCGATCTATTTACAAAATTCAACAAAATTCTTTAACAACTTTTACTATAAAATTCTCTCCATAAATACTATCATTCTATGTGATGAGTGTATATAATCAACTCATCATCAATGTTATATAATCAAACATAATTGCTAAAGAAATTCCACTAGAAATTTAGCGCATCTTTTAATAGCACATTTCTGTTCGTGAAATATAAGTAGCGCACGTGAAAAGGATAATCAATTACTGCAAAATGTCGATCTATTTACAAAATTCAACAAAATTCTTTAACAACTTTTACTATAAAATTCTCTCCATAAATACTATCATTCTATGTGATGAGTGTATATAATCAACTCATCATCAATGTTATATAATCAACTCATAAGAAACACAATCTTTACAAATTGAGTGACAAAGTTGCTGCCAAGTTTACGTACACCTGTCCATCTGATACATGTTCTTGTAGTCTCTCTCTCTCTCTCTCTCTCTCTCTTTTTCTCTCTGGCAAATTATTTAACGTTTCTTCTTACGAATTACCGAGATATATCGTCTAGAACCGGTATCGACGTACATTCCGTATCCCTGTCGCTACTTCGGAGCTTAAATAATCCCCGATCGTTTGTCGATACGGTTAAACGTCTGACTGATAGAACAAAGGGCCGGAATACAAACGAACGACGAGAACGTAACGGATGAAAGAAAAGTATTATCGCTGAAGCGATAATATTGATTCCGCGTCTTACATTAGCCTGCAGGTCCAATTTCGTGGACGATTGCTTTAAGAAGATATTTGAAAGCATCCAGGAAGGATTCGCCGATACGCTGTCTCTGGGGCATCTCCAGCTCTCTTCGATTAAATTGAGAGGAGAGAGCGCGAGAGAGGGATTGCTAGGAAGAGGAGGTGGACGCGGAGAGGAAAGAAGAGAGGGATGGTGGACAAGGGCGGAAGAGGTGGAGAAACGAGGCAGACGAAAGGGGGTCGTTCGAGTGTGGGTGGATAATACGCGCGAGAGCACCTTCCCCGGGACTTTCCGGCACGGAGAGTTCAAAGACGAAGATCCCATCTGTGCGTCCGTTAAAAAACTCACGCCGGACAAATCGAGGAAACTGGGGGGAAAAAATTTCATTACTCGCGATCGAGAGCGCCCTCGTAATGGACCGTTATGCGCAAAGTCGCTGCGGACTAATCACCATCAAACTAGAGCCGAACGGATACACAGGATAGGACTAATGGCATGCGCCAACGACACACGAGTGTGTCAATAATTGGGAAATAGGAGAAATAACGGCGTCACGATGAGCGACCTCGCGAAGCGAAGGGCGAGGGTGCGCCCGACATTTTGAATCTTGTCCCTCCCGAGGGAAAGGGGATGTCACTTTCGAGTGAAAATTTTGCAAACAGAACTGTGATGAGAAATGTAAAATTACCGTCAGATTCAAAGACGATTATTTACGGTAAAATGATAAGTAATTTGGTAAAATCCGTTGTTTTTTATAATTTCAGCCACAAATATTCGTGTTTTCCGCACTAATGCATAAGATAAAACAGTATTCTTATATTCTCATCAAATGTACATCTGCTAATCTCTGAAATATCTGTCAGAGTAAAGAAAAGAAACTACTATTTACAATCCTCCGAGAGTATTAAAGTTTTCATTTCTTAAAATCCTACTAAAAATTTTCAATTATGTACTTCACCCACAGTCTACTCGCTGAGGCAGCAAGATAACAAATGGAAATAATGTAAGCATGTGAGATGGCATGAAAAACGTAGATTGAGTCTGTTTTCGAGATATGAAAAATATAGATTGAGACTTCAACATGTTTTTTTTATTTCTCTAGTTACTATGTATTCAGTTTCTTAATTACTATATGCTATAATAATGTATCAATATACAGTATCAAAATATTTTATGGAAAATACGAGTTACATAAAGTGTCTTACTCATCCTAAAGGCCAAGTGCTCCTTTTCAGCTTTACACTACCATTTTTTTCTGTTTCTGTAGTTTTTTCTAAATTACTATTTTACCAGCTTTCCGAGTAATTTACCGTAATGGATACTTCGAAGCATTCTAACTATATAATGACGTTATTGATTCCTTGTATAAGAGACACTTCGAAGCCTACGAAGCGGATTGCATCTATAATCATACACGGAACATGGGTTTTAAAGGAAAAGATCCTGTTTCTTACAGATGAGCGTTCCGCGATCGAGAACCGATCGTTTGAACAATTTCTCGAGGTTCCGTGAGCCATGAAAACGCGGGATTTTCAGCTGCCGTGCCTTTCCCGATAGTCATCGAGAAAGCACATCTGACGAAAAAGTAAAATTCGTGTGTTTACAACGCTGACGAAGCGCTACAGGACGCAGCTCCGAATACGCAGTAATCCGCGGAGGTCTCATAAAGGGGCCTCCTAATCATCGTGACCATCTAATCATCGAAGCACGAGGGTGAAGGACAGTTAACGAACCCGTCGGAGAGAGAGCCGGTCTCGCACGGAAATTGAACAGTCCTTAAAAACTCGCGCGAACGAACGCACGCTGTCCGGCTGTCGCTTTCCGTCCATCGAAACGTCAACCTTCCGCATCTCCCCGATATAATTAAACGATATTGAATATCTTTTGCGATCGCGCGTCGAATAACTGATCAGTGCCTCGTGATGCCTCGGTACTGTAATGTATTCCATTTTTCATGAATATTTCACACAAAGCGAAACAGTTTTACAAAAGAAAAATAGCGTTACTTCAATGTCATTGCAATTATACGTTATCGACGGGATATCCGTTTTGTGAAAGCGTTTTATGAAGTTGTCCAAAACCCGTCTCGTAATTGCGTTTTATTTTGTGCGTTTTAACTTGGAAAAGTATTTGATATATGTAACTATAATCACATAGAGAAATAATTGCGATATTTATTATTATTTATAATGCACAATTTTCCTTTAATTAATATCTAAAAATCTACATAGTCATTTGCAAAATAGTAGAGAACTTTTTTCTGCAGTTTAACCTGATGTATGTACAAACAGCAGATGGCGTCACTACAGCTCATCTGCCATATCGCGCGTGATCATTCATCAATCTTTTCTAATTAATATCTTAAGATTTATTGCAAAATATCGCAAAACAGTAGAAAATTTTTGCAGAATTAGTATGTCTTTTAAGACAAAAAGAAGAGGAGGAAAGAGAGAGAAGAAGTGAAAAGAAAAAAAATGAGGATAGAGAAAGGAGGAAATTAATTGTGATTTTAAAAAACATTTTGTTAAATGTCGATGTCTCTCTTAAAATGAATCAAACATCATTGAAAACAGTGAATATACACTGATTGCAGTTATAAGTATAGCACTTTCAGTGCTATACTTATAACTGATATCAGTGACTATTCACTGATTCATTTTAAGAGAGTATGAGACATTTATGTTCATCTCAATCCGTTCTATGTTCCCACAAAAATTACGAAAAAGAATCTGGGACACCCTGTATATACACTGAGGGAAAAATTACCTTAAAATCAGTAAATATTTCTTTGAAGGGTGCCATTAACATATTCATTTAAATCTAAATTTTCTTTATTTAAAGCAAATATTGTTTACTTAAATCAGGTAAACAATATTTGATTTAAATAAAGAGAATTTAGATTTAAGTAAATATGTTAATGGCACCCATCAAAGAAATATTTGGTGATTTTAAGGGGACTGGAGGGTCAGATTGCCTGAAAATCGTGTTTGTTCTTTCATAATTTTTTATGACAAACTGAATGAATATGCAAAATGTTATTGACGTAAGATAGAAAATTTCCGTAAGCTTATCGTTATCGTATGAATCACTATAATAGAAATTGAGTAAAAGTTAACAAAATTGCAAACATCTTAATGGTATATTATTAAATTTTTCAGTTCTTCTATAATAAAAAAATTAATATTTAAAAATTAAATATTTTCACGAGTTTGTCAGTGGTTCACACGATAACGACAAGCTTACGGAAATTTTCTACTTAAAATTCAGCTTAATTGAACCATCGAGAGTCAAGATATTACTGACGACTTTGAAAAAAAAAACGAAATATATTTTAACTGCATGTACTATACACTTATATTGAATATTTGATCATCAAAATTATATTTTTCTTCTTTTTGTACGTTATATAAATACACGTCAAAATAACACTTTCGCATATTCATTCAGTTTGTGTTGAAAAATTGTGAAAAAACAAGCACAATTTTCAGGCAATCTGACCTTCCAGTCCCCATAAGGTAATTTTTCCCTCAGTATATAACACATATATATATATATATATATATATATATATATATATTGTGTGTGTGTGTGTGTGTGTGTGTGTGTTTATACTATATGCGTACATGGATGCGGACGTCTCGCACTCATGGGATCGGTTTGATGATTTTTGCTCTCATTCGGCGCGAAGCATTTCGCTACATATGCCAGGCGGTCGAACGCGATGACGCCATGTGTTTCCAGTTGGATTACCGAGGGGTTGGACCAGCGACTCGTAGAGGGTAGTTGTATAGGGTGCACGAAATGTTCTGGGTCTCTGGGCTTTCGTGACGGGACGACGAATGCAGAGGCAAACAGCGGCGAACAATTGCTATGGACATTTAGAGGGGATGAAACGCCACTGTCAGAATAATCGTGTAGTTACTGCTTCCTGCGTCCGATGATAGCGGCGCAAAATGCGTTTCAATAACGAGGAGGACTGCGAAATCAACGCCAAAGTGATCGTAATTTTGATCTAAATGAAACACTAATAGAATTTAATGGAACTATAACTGGCTTTTTTCGTCAAGAGTCATGGACTCTCAATCAAAGGATTTGCAAAAAAATTCTTCATTTATTTCGTATCGTTTGAATATATAATTAATTCGCACGATGCTGCACGGAGAGAATTTTATAGTCAAAATTACTACAGAATTTCGTAGTCACGAAATAGATAGATATTCTGCAAAAATTTATTATCCTTTCATTTTATATGTGCTTCTTTTTATACTTTGCTTTCTTTTATATTTTAAAACTGCTATTAAGAGGATGCTAAAGCTGAAAACTTCACCGACAGAATACTGACATTTTTCTGCAAAGTTTACGTCGTATTGATTACACAGAATTACAATTTTACACAATGAAAATACGCGCAAAAATAAATATGAGCATTGCCTGATATGTGACGAAAACGAACAAAAAATTTTTAATGTAAAATCTCAAGCTATCAGTTAGCGTAATATTTGCCTAATCCAAAAGTTCCGCAGCTTGTACATGCCGAAAGTGTGGATGCTCCAAACAGAAAAATTTTGAAGAACATTATTCTATCTTCACATCTGCATTTGGAAGCTTAAGAATATCGAAAAAGTTTGCAGAAAGATTTCTACACATATATGGTTAGGTTTTCCGTTGAATATGGTAAAACAAAGCAACATACATTCATGTAAGTTCTGTACATACAAGAAATACGAAAAAGCGAGCATGATTATGATGATCGTCTCTGCATTACCGCATTATTCGAGTTCGTCATCGACTCTAACATCCCCTTAAGGGAAGGTTTTGATTTAGAAAGCAGCAAAATGAGATATATTCGAATTATTTTCAAGGAAATGTTTAAAAATATTAAGGTAGGATGTTGACCATACCATTTATTATTGTTTTAAGTATAAAAGAATTATTTTTTTATTAAAATGAAATTGAAATTTCGCCGTCCACACGTATTTTATACAAACACTGTGTCGCCGGACGTCTGTAATTCATGAAGAATATTATAGCTCATGTAATAATCTGGAACGAATGAGATGAAAAAATTAAAAAACTATTAAATTGTCTGGAGGATAACTCTTTGTTAATAATTATATGCAGGAATTCGACATTTAACAAAATGCTTTTTGAAATTACAATTTATTTCCTCCTCCCCCTCTCTCTTTCTCTCTCTCTCTCTCTCTCTCTCTTCGCATTTTTTCCTTTTTACTTCTTCTCTCTCTTTCCTCCTTTCTTTTGTATGTCTTGAAAAACATATTCTAATTCTGGAAATTTTTCAAAGAATTTAGCACTCTGCACTCTGCAACAAATTTAATAAGATTTTAAATGTTCTTGAACCATTTGTTTCAGGTTATTACAGGAGCTGTAATTTCAAATTTTTTTATGATTTTTTTATATTTAAAATAATATTATAAAAATAGTATGTTCAAAAGCCTATATTGATATCTTGTTCGTTTTTTGCAAAAAAATTTGTCAGAACCATTTACTTTTGACTATCTAAAGCGGGACCTGTCCTTTAAAAAATTTTCCAGTGAAATAATTTCTTGGTTTGGCTGAGATTCAAACCATTTTTGACTAATTTAGCACAGATTTAAAATATTTTAGTTGAAATCTCGGGTATAGAAATTTAGAATGGTTCGTGTCTCAGCTATGCCAATTTTGTTAAAATTTTAATTAAAATTGTCGGATTTCTCAGTTTGGCCAAGATTTGAACCATTTTTGACTAATTTAGCACAGATTTAAAATATTTTAGTTGAAATCTCGGGTATAGAAATTTAGAATGGTTCGTGTCTCAGCTATGCCAATTTTGTTAAAATTTTAATTAAAATTGTCGGATTTCTCAGTTTGGCCAAGATTTGAACCATTTTTGACTAATTTAGCACAGATTTAAAATATTTTAGTTGAAATCTCGGGTATAGAAATTTAGAATGGTTCGTGTCTCAGCTATGCCAATTTTGTTAAAATTTTAATTAAAATTGTCGGATTTCTCAGTTTGGCCAAGATTTGAACCATTTTTGACTAATTTAGCACAGATTTAAAATATTTTAGTTGAAATCTCGGGTATAGAAATTTAGAATGGTTCGTGTCTCAGCTATGCCAATTTTGTTAAAATTTTAATTAAAATTGTCGGATTTCTCAGTTTGGCCAAGATTTGAACCATTTTTGACTAATTTAGCACAGATTTAAAATATTTTAGTTGAAATCTCGGGTATAGAAATTTAGAATGGTTCGTGTCTCAGCTATGCCAATTTTGTTAAAATTTTAATTAAAATTGTCGGATTTCTCAGTTTGGCCAAGATTTGAACCATTTTTGACTAATTTAGCACAGATTTAAAATATTTCGGCTGGAATTTGGGCTAAAGAAATTTAGAATGGTTCTCAGCTATGCTGATTTTGTTATTTAACTATATCTTGTACTCAATTTTATTTCTTATGCATTTTTATTGTACTTGTTGATGATAGGAGTGAGAACATTAAAAAGCTATAAACTGCTCGTGAAACTCAAATTGGGCCAAAATGAAAAAATATAACCTAAATATTTTTTCTACTTCTACATTTGTGCGAAATTAGAAAGAAATCGGAGTGTACTTTTTAGATAGATTTACTTGTTAGCAAAGTTGGCCGTACTGACAATCTATCAGTCCCTACGCTATTTGAAAAACATAGTAAAATTGAAAATTCATATGAAAAAAAAACTATAATTTTATCCCCATATAGTACAAAAGGCAGTGACATGTACACTGAGAGAAAAATGTTTGGTATTTGTAACTATAATCATATACAGAAATAATTACTGTAAATTATGGTTAAGACAACCATTTTTTAGTCAATTGCACTATAATTTTAGCGATAATAACCTTATATGCATGTTACTACTACTATCTTCGTGTTGGAACAATCAAAAAATATAGTTGGCACCATATTGGGCTCAACTATATTTTTTGGTTGTTCCAACACGAAGATAATAGTAGTAACATGTCTATAAAGTTATTATCACTAAAATTATAGTGCAATTGACTAAAAAATGTTTATCTTAACCATAATTTATAGTAATTATTTATGTATATGATTATAGTTACAAATACATTTTTCTCTCAGTGTATATGTAATACTAGAGAGAATACTGATATATTTATAATTAAGATAAAACCTTTTTAATTTGTTTTTTTATTTTTTGTGGAGAGTTTCCATAAACCATTTACAAACATCGTTTGTCCGAAACGAATATGAGAAGCTTAAATGTCACCAGTATAATATTTACCGATTGTAAACGTTACTAATTGTAATGTAATATCAATCATCGCATTTATTCGTAATGACGACGACGTATCGCGAATTTATCGTCTGCAATCATTGTTTAATTTCTAACTGCAAATAAACTAACACACACTAGCGCGCTCACACACACACGTAGACTTTTCGCGTCGATTTTTCGTGGCAATAAATCATCTGGCGTGATTTATTCATTATAAACTCACGTCGATGTCAATCAATACCCGCGTCGATGGAAGGTTTATCGTGACTCGAGTGGGGCTTATCGTAATTCACCAGCGAGAATAAACATCAGGGCTCCCGGATATAAATCGCATCTCCGGAAGAAGACTGTCACGGCTGAAAAAAATCGATTTCGAGTTCTCGCGCTCATATAAATGCTTTTCATTCGATTTATGGCCTGGAAAAGTGCCATCGTTCTCTGATTCATGAGTGGTTTAAAAAGTTTCTAAAGGATGCGTCGTAATAGACAAATAATATCAACGGAAAGACCGCGTGGAATAACACGAGCGTTGTCGTGAAAGTTAGCGGAAGGAAAACTTGACTTATGCAACAATACGATGGAAAAAGTTTCAAAATTCATGAATTATCTCCGCTGCGAAACCCCTTGCTGTTGGAGTTTCACAGCTATCTCGTGTGTCTTCAGATTGCATAGAAAAGGAAATTGATATCAGCTTAAAATTAACATACTCAAATTAACAATTATTGTTTCATATATAAGCAACGATATATAATTTTGTTAGAAGAATCTTAAAGTCTTGAATCTCAACAATACTATAATTTTATTTGAATATTATAATAGTTTTATAAGAAGCGATTGTTTTAATCACAATCATATTTTCTTCCCCGATATTTAGAAATATTATTTTTTAATAATAAAAATATATTTTCTTGTTGAATCACGTACACATACACAGAAGAAAAAATATTCTTGTTTTGAAAATATCTTTATATTTTGTATGTAAATCTTAAAATCGTTTAAAATGCTACGTAATTCCGAGATTCACATATACTAAAGTAAATAAATATAAGTAAATATTCCATGGAGGGAAGAAACCAGTCCATGTATCGTGCGAACTGGCACTTGTTTGCGAGCGCGATTTACATTATCGGTGTTTCTTCATCAAGAGACATTCTCGAAGTCGCGATAATCGAAAGGAGAGGAAGGGCGCTGAACAAATAAACGGATGAACGTACGAAATACGACTGACAAATTCGACGTGAAACGCGTGCCGTTTAATGAGACAGGCTAAACAACACGGATGTAGTAAAGCGCGCTAGAATATTTGGATTATTTAGCACGCGAAAACCAGGCCACAGTAGACCACCGGAGTAATTAATTATAGCCATCGCATCGATGCTGCATCGATAGCATGCAGATGTGATGTGCCTGTGTAATCTACGTTGGAAATTGGGCGACAGTTAGCGCGTGATAATCCTCATTACGCTTTCATGTTGCGAAAGGATGGTGCTCAATGCGCAAAAATTACACATATTCGCGAATTCAGCGACGAATTTCGTCGATTCGATATATATATATATATATGTATGTATGTGCATGTACATTTATATCTATACTTATATTTATATACTGTAATTATATTTATACGTATACAGGGTGTCCCAGACTCTCCTCCGCAATTTTTGTGAATTGAATGTAGAACAGATTGAAATGGACATAAAAATCCCATATCATTTTATGATATTTGCAATAAATCTCGAGGTAATAATTAAAGAAAATTGCTGAATGATTATGCGCGATATGGTAGATATGTTGCGCTGTTTGTTATTGTACACATTAGAACAAACTAAACAAGAAAGTCACTACAGAAAGACACTACAGCTCATCTACTATATCGCGCGTGGTCTCAAATTAACAAAAAAGATAATCTAAAATAAAAGTAACATTAATGAGAATTTAAAAATATTACAAATATTAAATTCGATTTCGCTTATTAATTATAATTAGTTGCTTAACGGCATGATGAATAAAAGAAAACTTTTCAATAATTAACAAAACAAAAATAATCCGTAAAAATAATCAAATTAACATAAAATCCCAGAATATCACATTTAATTTAATTAAATTTTTAGATATTTTTTCTCAACGCGTAAGCGAAATTACAAATTGCAAGTAATCACTTGAATTGAATTTATAATTCTACTTTCAGCATTCCATTCAACATTTATTTTGATACTCTGAAATCAACTTCTTTTGATTTTATTTAATCTATCCAAATCGAAATTTCAATCCTACTTTGAGCCTCGCTATTTCGTTCAACGCTTATTTTGATATTCTGAATCCTACACGGGAAAAAGATTTGGTTGAATTAACCAAATATCTAGTCGAATATGAACGATTCCAGAAATTCCGATTGAAATAATCCGAATTCTGTTTAAGTTAACAAGATTTTTGGTTGGCTTAAACAGAATTCGGGTTACTTCAATCGGAATTTCTAGATCGTTCATATTCGACCAGATATTTGGTTAATTCAACCAAACCTTTTTTTCCGTGCATAATAACCTATTTTGACGCTAAAGAAAATTAAAAGGGAAATTTCGGATATTATCCGAGTCAAAGTAGGAGTAAATTGTATCATTAGAATTAAATCTACTTCGCTGACTTAGCTTCTACTGCGTCGTAGAATTCAAGAATCGACTGAAATTTCGACTCGGGATAGCCAAGAAGCGCGCACTTTTCCTCCTCTTTTAACTCCCGTTTTTTACTGCTGTCGTCACTTTCACAGCGAGGATTTTATCTCTGCTCGCCGTATAGATAGCGCCCGTATAAAGTGATCCGTAGCCAAATTGAATCGGAGCTGCGTCATACAATTTCGCCGGCGCGCACACGTATAAAATGATGTTAATCGAATATCGCACAAATCATGCGCGCGCGCTCTCGCCCACCCGCCCGCGCAAATACTATTAAATAGCACGAAATAAACGCGATATTTGGAGGCCGAGCCGGCCGGATTAACGAACAATAGTTCAGTACTTCCGCGTTATGTTATGGCGACTCGGACTACCGCGGTTACCGTATTAAAACGTAGCAGTCGACGCGTTTCTAACGGCCGGTGCGTGCGCAGGATTATTCGCCCGCGCTCCCCCTCCTTCCCCCCCTTCTTCCCTTTCGAATAATTAACCAATCGTAATCGTATCGAATAATTGGTGTCGACAAGCCCGCGACTACAGCCCAGCCCGAGATACTTGGCTTTACAAAATGTTCTCTCGCTGCGATATATATCGCGTGTACCGGGGGCGAGCGCGCGTTACGTGTATCGATAATAACTAATCGTGCATCGAGCAAACGCCATTCCGTTCTCATTATCAAGCAAGTGAACGCCGGAGTGGTAACGTTGTTCTGCGCAGTTTGTTGTATCGCATTGTTGATTCAAATCGAACTCTCTCTCTCTCTCTCTCTCGCAGTTACAACATGCATTATGATGTTTGTTACGTATGTTGGTTACACTTTCGTGCGGTGCATTACGCCTCGTTACGTTACAAAGGCCAATCGGCGACATGAGAACGCGAAAGCTACAATCACTCTTGCGAGCTGCGTTCAAGATCAAGCGCGGTAATTGCACGTGTATTAACACGAGGCGACCCCTCCATTGCGCAGGCCGGCCTCGCTCAATCGTAAAACTTCACGCCATCCTCGTTTCACCTCGCTATAGCAGTAATGCCGTATTGCTGCCCAATCCCTGGATTCGACGCCGTAAACGAAGAGATCGGTCGAAGCAACTCGAATCGAATTAAACAAGCTCGACTTAAGGGTCGTTTGTAGCCGATTCTTCTGGGAAAATTCTCTTCTCCCCTTGACGTATTGTTGGTGTAAACTTAAATTTCCGTTCAACGAGGTGATCATAAAGCTGACCCGAGGCGTGAATTAACGATGAACGAACCAAACGGGTTGAAAGAAACAGAATTTTTGCACGCCAGATTATTCAGGCGATCGTGCACTGAGGGAAAAATTACCTTAAAATCAACAAATATTTCTTTGATGCGTCTCTTTATTTAAACCAAATATTTTTTACTTAAATCGGGTAAACAATATTTGATTTAAATAAAGAGAATTTAGATTTAAGTAAATATGTTAATGGAATCCATCAAATATTTATTGATTTTAACATAACTTTCAGATTCAATTTGTTTTACCTGTCACAACAAACGAGCAAATGCGGTTTGATCAAAGGAAACTATTTCTGACTTTTAGGGGTGAATTTAGCTCGTAAGAAGCAGAAATTGTGTTTTTCATCGACCTCAAAATATATTGTTTATTATGAAGGAAACTATTTTTGACTCTTAGAAGTGAATTTAGCTCATACGAAACAGAAGTTGTGTTTTTTCTTCAACCCCAAAATATATTGTTTATTATAAAGGAAACTATTTCTGATTCTTAGAAGTGAATTTAGCTCAAAAGAAGCAGAAGTTGTGTTTTTTCTTCAAAATATATTGTTTATTATAAAGGGAACTATTTTTGACTCTTAGAAGTGAATTTAGCTCATACGAAACAGAAGCAGAAGTTGTGTTTTTTCTTCAACCCCAAAATATATTGTTTATTATGAAGGAAACTATTTTTGACTCTTAGAAGTAAATTTAGCTCAAAAGAAGCAGAAGTTGTGTTTTTTCTTCAACTCCAAAATATATTGTTTATTATGAAGGGAACTATTTTTGACTCTTAGAAATGAATTTAGCTCGTAAGAAGCAGAAGTTGTGTTTTTCTTCGACCTCAAAATATATTGTTTATTATGAAGGAAATTATTTTTGACTCTTAGAAGTGAATTTAGCTCGTACGAAACAGAAGCAGAAGTTGTGTTTTTTCTTCAACCCCAAAATATATTGTTTATTATGAAGAGAATTATTTTTGACTCTTAGAAGTGAATTTAGCTCGTAAGAAGCAGAAGTTGTTTTTTCTTCAACTCCAAAATATATTGTTTATTATGAACCTAATTCGGTTCCAATAACCAGAAATTCTATCTTCTTTCACGCAAACGTTTTTGGTTCGTATATTATCAGGTTAATTTAAATTATCTTTTTTTTCCCTGTACATGTACAATACAGATATCTTTTTAATCATATTTTAACTATCAAAGCTAATTTTATTTTTATGAACTAAATTCGGTTTTAAGAACCAGAAATTCTGTTTCCTTTAACACTCCAAACACTTATAGTTCGTACATCGTTATTTTAATTCAAATAATATTTTTTCTTCATGTATGATACAGATGATTTTCAAATATACTCTTTTTTTAACTACACGGAGAAAAATCTCCGTGATTCCGTGACTCCGTGATCACATCTTAATTGAAGTCTTTTTTCTCCGTGTAAATACACGGAAAAAAAAGATTTGCTAATATATGGACAACTAAAATTATTAACTGCAGGAACAAATTTTCTTGCTTTTGTAGCAAAGTTATTTAATTGTGAGCTAAACGATTTGCTAATATATATATTAGCAAACTAAACTAACTAACTTTGCTATGAAAGCAAGAAAAGTTGCTCCTGCAGTTAATAATTTTAGTTGTCCATATATTAGCAAATCTTTTTTTTCCGTGTACAATTACATTACAATTTCATCAATCTTATACCAGTTTTCAGCCATTTACTGTTGACTTCGTCTCGCAATTCAATTCCCACATCACTTTTGACTTCGATCCAGTCGCCGTTTGTGTGAACAGATTTGCTTAACTCTGATGTGTAGTTCTATTTCTCCGATTTCATTCTTATCCGTGCGCTTACAGAAGTTGCGGCAAAACAGCTTTGTGTCGCGCTACTTACCACAGCACAGTGTTGATAAAAGTACAAATCCCTCTAAAGAGAACGTTCGGTACTATCTCTGCGAATATAAAGAGACTATAAAGAATCCACGTTTCTTCCGGGACTTGGGCGAAAATTTCAAGTTCCACTCACGAGACTCGTAGACGAGAATAATCCGCGCGTGTGTCTACGTCGCATTGCAATTCGACGTTAAAAGTTCACGGACTACTTTGCAGCGCCGTTTACGATTCGCCTGGGTGTATCGGCGTTATCTAATCAGCCGGCTTCGCCGGTTATAAACTACGCAGGTCGACCCGGAATACGATTCCATCGTTCGGTTCATTGTGTTTTTATTATAAACCCCGCTCTTACGAACGTGTAACGCGTGTTACAGACACGTTCGCACGTGCACGCACACACACACACACGCACAAATGCACGCACACGTGCATCACATCACATACACACATAACACATCTCACCGTAGGCTTAAAGGGGATACACTCTGGCTTTTGACGGTCGACCTTTTTGCTGTCGGCTTTCACCCTCGCGTCCTCTTTCCCCGCTTTACTCTAGGCGTCCCCCCACATGCCGGAAACCAACCGGCCAGTGGGTGGCTGGGTGGATGAGGTTCGATCGACGCGCTCGGGAAAACTCCTTTTCCCTTCCACAGTAGAAAAAGAACGACGCAAATGCGCGGAATTACCATGCTACGTTAAAGTATATTTTAGTTGAACGATGCGATCGTGCCAGTAATTGAATTACTCTCTCTCCCTCCCCCTCTCTTCGCCTTACCCCTCTCTCTTTCTTTTTCAATTATTATTCTCTTTGATGCACCATTTATTTGTTTATTGTAAATCTCTTCTAATTACTTAATCTTCTTTTTTTTATTGATTTGTTTTATATTCTTTTCTATTTCTCTTTTAATTCTTTTATATTTTCTCTTATTTTCTGTAATGCTCTTTGATGCACCATTGATTTGTTTATTGTGTAAATCTCTTCTAATTACTTAATTTTCTTTTTTTTATTGATTTGTTTTATATTCTTTTCTATTTCTCTTTTAATTCTTTTATATTTTCTCTTATTTTCTGTAATGCTCTTTGATGCACCATTGATTTGTTTATTGTGTAAATCTCTTCTAATTACTTAATTTTCTTTTTTTTATTGATTTGTTTTATATTCTTTTCTATTTCTCTTTTAATTCTTTTATATTTTCTCTTATTTTCTGTAATGCTTTTTGTGCTTCAAAGCACGCAATAAATGAAGTCCCCTCTCTCTTTCTCTCTCTTTCTCTCTGTCTCTCTTTAACTCTCTGCGGCTTCTCTTTCTCCTCTATCGATTCCACGACGTGTCATCGACGTGCGGAAAAATCAGCCGCAAGATGCTATTAGTTATCGCGCGTGACACCGTGATATCCCGTAATCCTGGCATTACGCGAAGGAATATCGCGGGGCACTGCGACGCGACCGTAAACTTGTTATCAGCCGCATCCCCGGATCGGCGAGCCGCGTCGTGTTCTCATTGACATCCCCGAGGTAAGACCGCCGTGCGAGCAAAACAGCAAGGACAGATCCGCGTTATTAGAGTCGGTGATGAGGAGAGAGCGAGGAGAAAAAGGGGAGAGAAAGATTCTTCACGGAAGAATCCTGCTCGCGAGGTCATTATTTATTCGTAATTTTTTTTATATTAAATTCCCCTCTCGCTAACTAGAGACGTGGAATTAAAAGACCGGCGAGGCGCGGAGCGCGGCCGGGAAATTAAATGAGGAATAAAATTTCCTCAGTCCCTCTGCACACACACATACATACTTGGACCGTGGTTCCGCGACGAGACCTTCGATTTGAAGGAGACACCGCGTGTATAAGTGCAAGACGCGCTCGCGCACCGGAGGAAAAAAGATTTGCTAGCGCGAAAGCCTCGCCAGTTAGCGAATCTATAGCCGCAATGTGCGCGGACAGCCAGCTATGCTGCGGTAAGCAAAACGCAGGACTAACGTAAGTTAGCTAACGTAAATTAGTTAACGTAAGTTTTGTGGCTGCGTCTAATAAAGTCTAATAAAGTTTTGTGGCTGCGTCTAATAAAGTTTGATGTTACTCAGCACGATTTAGTACAGCGAAAGGCGAATTTCTATCGTAAGCAGTGAAAAATATATGCATATGCAGCTTTGGCATATGCAGCTTTGGCATATGCAGCTGACCTTTTCGTCGTTTTACAAAAAAAAAATTTGGTAACAGATCTCATTACAGCTAAATAATCAGTTGCTTCAGCAATAGAAGTTAGATGAAGCAACAATGCTCATTGAAATTGAAACATTATGAATATTTACTCTCTACAATCACTTTTAAGTCGTATAATGAAATATTTTAAATGTAAATGCGCACATACATGTACACAGTAAAAAATAAAATGTTGATTTTAACATTTTTTACAAGTCCCAGAAAGTTCACTTTAAATTGTGTAAAAATAACACGTTCGTGGCGTGTTACTTATCGATAAATGTTAATTATGAATGTTAATTAATTGATATATTTAGATTTTATATAAATATATGCTGCTTTGTTTTGTTATGTTAGCGGGAAACATAACATAACCACATATATGTAGAAATTGTCCTACAAACTCTTTTTGTGTATTTCTGAGCTTCTTTCAGTTGTAAAGATATAGAAATATTCTTTGACATTTTCGTTAGCGGAGCCAATACGCGTATACGGCACGTACAAGCTGCTAGCTTATTTTTATATCAAGTAAATATTTACGTTAACCGACAGCTCGAGATTATCGGTTTTAAGATTTCTTGTTTTCGTCACAAATTGAGCAATGCCCCAATTCATTGTTGCGTCATATTTCAGTGTTTTTTGCAAACTCTATATACAACCAATACGACATAAACGTTGCAGAAAAAGGTCAGTCGTATTGTTTTATGAGAAAAATGTTGCCAATAAATAATTATAATTGATTGAACGTGCAATAACATATTTTTATATAATGCACAATAATTAGTAAGCTTTAGAGACGTTTGAAAATTAATGATTCGGAAAAAATTTTATAAAACATCTTCCATTTTGCCTCGCGTGGAAAATAACAAGAAGTGATATTTTTCGAGGTAACATCGTTTAACTTTATTATGTTTTTATTTTTAACTATTCTTTCGAAGTTAAAACGTGTGTTTTCTGGATATTTTCAATAATATATTGTACCAAGTACGCGTAGACAAAGTTGGTTTATTTATTTTTAATATGTTTAATATTTATTTCAACATTACGCTTCCCATCATGCTCCAGATTCCCTTATGAACAAAAATTGCGTTAGCGATATGATCGCGCGCGATTTAAAATCATTCGCGGTATAGAATTGAGATGCGACATATCGCGTTCATTGCGATTCTTGAAGAAGATCATATCGCGATACACGATTTCATAAACCGCATTCATCCCTTCACGGGCACATGCAAAAAAATTTCAGTTGGTGCGACGAAATAGGAACCAACTGAAAATTGATCAGAAGCGATATCTCTGTCATAAAAACTAATATTTCTGTCATCGCAACCGAAAATATTCGTCTGAACATTCAACGATATTAGAACTCGGTTGAGGCAACTGAGAACAATTGACTATACAGAAGTCTCATAAGGGAATTTTTCTGCTCCTACAGCCGAGTTTTCGTTTGATCCCTGAGCAACCGAAAATTCGGTTGCACCAACAGAATTCTCTTTCCCGTGCAGAGTTGATAAATTGCTTTCACGTGTAATTCTTCGACGCGCAAATCTGCTCAATTACGTTTCGTTTTGCCCAGCGAACCACAAATTTGCTGAATCAACCGTCTTGCTGCGTATGTTCGTCGCGTAGTAGAAGGGGGGGGGGCGAAGAGCGAGGGGAGCCGCGCTGTTCGTCACAATTGCGCGATTCGATTTTATTGCTCATTAATCGCCGTCGTCGTCGCGCTACACGCCGCGATCGGCACTGAGAACGGGCATTTATAACGGCGTTGTCGCTCGTCTTTGGGATTTATCGTCATTCTTCGTGGTTGACGGTTCATTTGCATGATAAAGCGGGCCCACGTGCTGTAACACGGCGGTATGCATTGTAAAGCTTTTACCGTCCGAGTGCAAACCCGGAGCGAGAGGCGCGCGCTCGCTCGCCGCGATGCCTTCCGATAATTGTTACGGCGCTTTTACACTCCCTCTCTTCCCCTTCCCCTCCCTCCTCCCCGCTCGCCCTTGCTCCCGCTTCCCCCTGCTCGCGTGCGATGCAACACGCGTCTGTTTCGGACTGGAACGGCTGTACGGCTGAATTGTTCTTGAAAACTCTCGCGTCCCTCGATCGAGCACGTAGCCGCGACAAATTTCCGTCGGGCGCAATCCCCGCTGCGGATTATATACGCGAGCTTTCAATTATGCTCCTGTATATATGCCGTCAATCTAACATGATGATAGCTGCGCTCGACGACGTTATTATACGTATGCACCCGAGCAAAAATGGAATCTAGCGATTGTCTAGCCATGACACAGAAAAGTTGGATCTTACGCTGAGAGAAAAATGTATGATACTTTTGGAACTATAATGGCATAGTAAAAAGATTATAGTTAGGAATATCATTTTTAGTAAATGTCATAGTAAATGTCACCATACACTGAGAGAAGAATTTAGTAAGTATTATCAAAATTTGGTTACTGTTACTAAATGATAGACGTAAATATAGCGGGCCAAAGCTATGGCAATACTTATTAATTAATTTAGTTCTGTAAAATAAATTATTTATTTGACAGAAGTAAAATTTATTTGCTTCCAGAATATATTTGGTAAATAAAACTTATTGAATAGTTGAGCAAAATAAGCGATTTTGTAATAGTTACAAAATTTTTGATAGGTTCAACCAACTATCTGTAATAATAGATATTGAAACGATGTAATAGTTGCAAATGAATGAATTTTTCGTTGTGCTGCAACAAAACATACTTATACTGGTAACAAAATGGAACTCGTACCTACTGAATTTTTTATTATATGGGATATAACGATTTCATAACAATTATCAAATATCTGTTCATAACTGTAATATATTTCATATTAAATATTTAACATTAAGTAACTATTACTAAATTATTTAATTGATGTTACTGTGAATGCAATTACATCATACTCCCGATTTATTAAATATTTGGTAATTATTATCATATTTAGTATTAGTTACTAAGGATTCAATGAATTTCTGTAACTAAATGCAGTTTGTTATAGTTACCAGTCTTTTCTCTCAGTGTAATGTTTGTAATATTTACAATATAAGCATAGTATAATTGACCCATGTAAAACTTTTACCAAGAATTATAATTATTTGAAATAAAAAGTGTAGTAAGGTAGCAAATATTGAATGGTAAGAGAAATTAACTATTATATATAGTCAATACAATTGGAATATTTGGCAAATATAGGTACATATAACTATATTTCCAAAGTGTGCTTTACTATACACATAGAGTAATAAAATGGTGACTATCAATCTGTGTTCTGCTATATCTTCATGTTTAGATAAACTATAAATATATGTTTGAGGCCAAAACGAACTATAAAATATAGTGAGATTATAGTTATTCCAATTATTTTTTCTCTCAATGTACATCGCTAAACTGAAAAAAAAGATTACGACGATTTGGTAATAATTGTCCAGCCTGTGTAATAGGTACTAAATTTTAGTACCTGTAACACAGGCTGGACAATTATTATCAAATCGTCGACATCTTTTTTTTCAGTGTAGCTACACGGAAAAAAGATTTGATTGAATTTACCAAATATCTGGTCGAATATGAACGATTCAGAAATTCCGATTGAAGTAATCCGAATTCTGTTTAAATTAACAAGGTTTTTGGTAGACTAACCAAACATGTCTGGTTATTTAACCAGACATGTCTCGTTAGACATGCTTGGTTACTCTACCAAAAATCTTGTTAAACAGAATTCGGATTACTTCAATCGGTATTTCTGGATCGTTCATATTCGATCAGATATTTGGTTAATTCGACCAAATCTTTTTTTTCCGTGTAGGAATGTGACGCTCACTTCTCCCAATGACTGTATCAGAAAAATTATCTAGTAGCTAGATACAAAAAAATAACTTGTAACTATAATTGGTATAGTTACTAGATTATAATTGGTATAGTTACTAGACTATAGTTATAGACTATAGTCTATATTTATAGACTATATTTATAGGCTATAGTTATAGACTATAGTTATAGTTCTGATATCCAATTTCTATTCAGGATTTACCGATGATTTTCTATCTCGTTACTGTGTAATCTTTTTCATCTAGCCACTGTCTATGTAATTGGTATAGTTACTAGATAGTCCTGACATTCAAAAGACTGAGTATGAATATTTAGCCAGTCACGAACTAATAACCGGCTAGAAAACTTATCTAGTCGTTACTATCTACAGCTATTAGTCTTGAAATCTGCTCTACTAGATACATTTTTGCTCGAATATATTAGGTTCATTCGAAAGTTTACTCAGAGAATACACACTTTACACGCAGAGTATTGCACTCGAAAAAAAAGAGGATTTTCTTGTCGAAACAACGAAAATTCGGATCAGCCGAGTCGAAATTTGGTTAAAATTGGTATCGACCAAATGTTCGGTGATTGCAACCAAGAAATTTCATTGCCGCTATATGTGCGTCTTGCTTTCTCAATAATATATGTGTTTGTAAACAAGTGGAAAATGTGCAATGCCGGCCGAATCGTATGTAAATATTTGAGTAAAAAAATACAAAAAATATTTTTTTAGTGTACACTCAAGAAAATATAATTTTGTTCTTAGAAGATATCCTTTATTCTATTTACTATTTATCTCACTGTTTTAAGTATAAAAATATTTTTAAAAACTTTGAAATTCTGCCCATGTTTTTTCTGCCGAGTCCGGTGTAGTCGGATGCTTTTAACTGGTAGAAAACATTACAGCTCGCGTAATAATCTGAAATAAATGGGACAAGAGGATTTACAGACTATATTAAATTTGCTGGAGGATGAATTTAAATCTTAAAAAAAATCTTTAAAATTAATATTTTTCCCGAAATATTAAGTAAAAAAGAAGAGAAGATGAGAAACGACTTGAAACTAACCAATACTTCTTTATTATTTCTGAGAAAAGATTTTAATCCACAAAAATTAAATATACGTGCGCGTGTGCATGTATTTATTGTTATTTGTATATATGTTTTATAATAAACACACGCATACAGATATCGATTTATTTATTTATTGTTGATTCAGAAATCTTGCTGTAATCGATGAACAGACGGAGAAAAATAATTTTCTGGCCCAACAAATTTTCTCCTGCAAAGTCTAGCAAAATCTTTTCATTATTTTATGGACAGCAGATTACTCTTTTGCAGATAGCAAAAGATATTATATTTTCATTCCCTGATTACAAGTGAATGTTGAAAATATTTTCAAATATGCAGAACTCGCGAAATAGTGTTAATCTCTCTTATTTTGTTGTCGGTATTTCACATTTTGTGAGTTAGGTCTTCGCAAATCGACTTTTCGCTTTTAATTAGTAGAACTATTGTTATATATGATATAGAACTCTAGAACTATTGTAAAACAAACCGGAACTCTAAAGAAATAGTTGATTTTACTGATTAGGTGCGCTGCGTGAACTTAGCGCACCTTTTTTTAAAAGTCTATTTTTTTGTATTTAATGACCGGAACTATTTAAAATTGTTGCATAGAGCTCTAGAACTTTTCAAGAGAGTATCAGAACCCTAAAAAAAATGTCACATTTTTAAATATGGTGAGCCAAGTTCACACAAGTGTCCTGCGGCTCTCTCGCGATTTGCGTAACCGTTGCCGCGCGCATAAGTTTCGCGCGACGTAGCTTTTATCTCGTATGCGCGGAGTGAAAACGGGTTTTCAGAATGCGTGTACGAATTCGTGTCAAGGTTCAGCTTTTTTATCTGACCTAAAAACGCGGTGCATTGACGTTAACGCTTATGACTCGCGTCCCTCGCGGTTATTCGAAACAAGAGCAACGTATTAAGAAACCAGACCAAAATAACGCTCTGCAAAAACCTCACTTTTGAGAATTAATTTTGCGAAAATCAATCGAATGTTTTGAAACATTGTATATTAATAAACTAGTCATTAAACTTTATATTACTACTTTTGTTATTTAGAAAAATCTACAAATAAATATACAGTGGCCAAACTCACGACTGCGAACAAATCGCAGCAATCGGTGGCAAAGATCAGTTCTAGTGACCTGAAGATCAAGAAACCAAAAAGTTTCTTGAATAATGCTTGAAGTTGGAGGATGACCCTAAATTTTAAGCTGTGAAACGAAAATTACAGAAGCAATAGCTGTTAAAAAATTTAATATATAAATTTCGCATTTTTTTATTTTGTATCATTAAAAAAGGTATTAATGTTTAACGTTTTTCTGAATTTTTTAGTTTTATCCTTCAATTACAAGAATATTATTTAAGAAACTTTTTGGTTTTTTTATCTTAAGTCATTCGAGTGGACGCGATTCCTGCTGATCGTGACGATATTTTTTGTAGTCGTGAATTCGGTCACGTGCTATATTTATTAATAGATTTTTCTAAATAACAAAAATAGTTTTATTGATATTCTATTGATAAATCGAAAACATTCGATTGATTCACTTTCGCAAAATTAATTCCCAAAGATACATTTTTTCAGAGCTTTATTTTGTTTGAAACGCTTAAGGGAATTGGAAGGTCAGATTGCCTGAAAATCGTGCTTGTTCTTTTACAATTTTTTAAGACAAACTGAATGAATATGCGAATGTGTTATTTTGACGTGTATTTATACAACATATAAAGTGAAGAAAAATATAATTTCGATGATCAAATACTCAATATAAGTGTATAGTTCATGCAGTTAAAATATATTTCGTTTTTTTTTTTTCAAGGTCGTCATTTTGCAGTAATATCTTGACTCTTGATAGTTCAATTAAGCTGAATTTTAGATAGAAAATTTCCGTAAGCTTGTCGTTATCGTGTGAACCACTGACAAACTCGTGAAAATATTTAATTTTTAAATATTAATTTTTTTACTATAAAAGAACTGAAAAATTTAATAATATTCCATTAAGATGTTTGCAATTTTGTTAACTTTTATTCAATTTCTATTATAGTGATTCACACGATAACGACAAGCTTACAGAAATTTTCTATCTAAAATTCAGCTTAATTGAACAACCGAGAGTCAAAATATTATTGCAAAATGACGATCTTGAAAAAAAAACATAATTTTCTTTCAACTGCGAAATATATTTCAACTGCATGTACCATACATTTATATTGAGTATTTGATCATCAAAATTATATTTTCCTTCTCTTTATATATTGTATAAATACACGTCAAAATAACACTTTCGTATACTCATTCAGTTTGTCATAAAAAATTGTGAAAGAACAAGCACGATTTTCAGGCAATCTGACCCTTCAAGTCCCTTAAGAGAGGGCGTGTCAGATTTTTAGTAAGATTTCCCGTGGAGGGAAAAAGGTGAACGAAATTTTGCGGGGTGAGTTAAAGAGAACTAGACGTAATGGAACGCGAAACGTAAAAATGAGGTGTGTACCCCCTTCTCTCCCTCACCTTCTCTGTCTCTCTCTTTCTCTTGCGTCGCGGGCCGACAGGGCGCGATGCTCGCCAACATGCATTTAACCGCGAAACAACTTTTCAACCGCGAAGCAGCTTTTTGAAGTTTGTTGTTGCTTGCGATTCCCTGAGCCGGCCGCGCGGCACACCTAATCACAGTTATCGCGCTTTACGTTACATCCGCCTCCTTCCGTTGAAAGCGGGCGAAATTAATTGGATCGCGAGGCGCGCGCGATTATTATTACACCGGAGCGCTCCGTGGATATCTAACAAAGGATTTTTACCGGCAATGTTCTCCTCGTGAAACCCATGTTCGAGGTGAAACTTTATTTCGCCGTTATGACCCGCGCTACGTGATTTAATTAAATCCCTACGACACACACGCGCGTACACACACGACGCGGAGGCACTCACACGCGAAATCCTGCGCGGTAAGAAGAACGCGGCGCGAAAGAACCACCAAATAAAAAACAAATACGTCCTCGTGGAATCATTCGTCCCTTCTGGCGCGAAAGACCGGAGTAATCTGTCAACCCCTAATTATCTGTCTTCCTTTTACAATTTGCAAGAACGGTGATGATAGTGAGTAGACTTCGGAAATTCGCAGAGAAATAAAGTACCGTTAATAACGTCCACTTAATTATCTCCTGCTCTCATGGACTTGATATATTAAATTGGATTTCATCGACTTAACCGGATAATGTATAAGCGTGTTGGAAGTTCGGTCTCCCTCTCCCTCTATCTTTCTTCCTCCTCCCTCTTTTTCTCTTCCCACCTTCTCTCTCTCTCTCTCTCTCTCTCTCTCTCTCTCTCTCGTAACATTTAACAATTCTATCATGGCAAAAGTCACAAATTAAGGAGCCTAACAGAAGTAAAAATTAGGTAAAATTTGAAGAGTCGTAAAAAGTTGTAATAGGAGTTTTTTTTATGTATGTTGATTAATAATATTTTGACGTAAAAAAATTAGATTCGTTTCAATTCTATTCTTAAAAAGGATGATTCTTCAACGATAATCATCCTGACCTCAACAGAATCTGAAATTAATGTTTTTTTTTTAGGATTATAATTATCGTGTCACATGAAGCGGATTTTGAAGAGAACAATATTTCGCAAAATGGGAATTATAAAAAATTAAATTTAACCTTCTCACTGAAAAATTCGAGCTTATATATTAAACAAATAAATCAAAGTGGACTTGAAATTTGCGCAAAGCCTCCGTGAAGCGATACAGGCAATTGCGATAAAAATTTGTGTCAAACATTAAATCAATCGAATAAACCGTTTCCAAATTATTGTAGTTACAGTTTCAAAAAAATGTTATTTCGAGAATAACACGTTTCTATAATAAAACGAAATTCTATAATGAATTTTTTTTTCAATATTTTTACATCAAGGTTGTTAAATGTATTTGATAAAAAAAAATTTCGTAACATAAAATTTATACTCTTATTAATTTATAGCCTCTTATATCTCTCTCCGAATTTTACCCTGTCCCTCCCCAATTTTTATTCCTGTCAGGGTCCTGTAACCCCTTAGAGTCCCACTTTGTCGATATTACCCGGGATTGACTGATAGTGGTCTTTATTTGCACTCATGATAATAAATTATGCGCAGAGAGCAGCGGGTTCATCTTATCGGCTTGTGTTTGCAAATTAGCTCACTTTGTTACGAGACTCGGAGTAACGACAGTCGACAGATTATCTGTCTGTGAGAAATCGCACGATTCTATCAAAAATTCTCTCTCTTCCGCCGGCCTTACAGCTACAACTGCAACCTCAACGGGGGGACGGTGACTTGCACAAACGGATTTATATAATCTTCGATAACTTTTCGTACAAAATTAATCTCGAACTGTTTGTTTGCGGATTTAGTCGGACGCAAGCGTTATCGCAGATGAATGCATAAAGCATAAATTGTCTCAGCTTTCTTCTTTTTCACCGCGGAATCTCTCATTCGCAACGGAGATGCACGCTTTGCCGCGTTAACCGCGCGAGAGGCCATTGGAACTGATTAAGTAATTTTTTTATTCGTACAAAGCGCCACCTGTTGCCACACAACAGCTGACGCGTCGACAGTCGGATTAACTTTGTAATCATTTCAGTCCCGTCTCAGTTCCCGGAACTTTTTTTATACATATAATTATCCCAACAATACTCTGTATTTTTGTTACATCATTCGTTGCGCGTATCTCGCGTAATCGTCTTCATGTGCTAAAAACGCGCATACAAAGTAGAAAATAAATGTTACTTCTAACATTTTTTGTATGTCGCAGAAAGTCCATTCTAAATTTTGTGTAAAAATAATTCATTCGTATGGTGTGTTACTTATTGATGAATTACGAATGTTAATTAATTGACACTCATCGATCTTTTCTTACATTTATATTTGTTATTTTCACTTTAATGTCAATATAAAAATAACATAAAGAATAGTAAAAAAAATATATACGGAGGAGTACTTAAAATAACTCATATGAACTCGTAAGAAATGTCGATGGGACAATTTTACTCATATAATATAAACGTATAGAAAGTGAACGTATACAAAGTTCGTATAATATGAACGCATTATAACTTTTTTATATAATATTAACATGATATTAATTTAACTTATTCGTGATATAAACATTTTCTTTTAACAAATTTGGTTATTTTATACGTCCAAGTTTACAATGTTGTGAAGACTCGCTTTTTAATTCTTGTTAATATTAAAGTGATTTTAAGAAATGTTTTTTAAATAATTTTTTTTTAATAATTGCATTAAAAAACTCAAAATAATCATCTCTAAGTGACATGCAAAATGAGTTAAGCTATTAAGTTAACATTAATTTAAGTTAACATAAGTTAGCATAAGTTAACATTAGTTAACATAAACATCAAACAGAAAAATAATAACATCAGTAATATATTAATTTTAAATTAAAATAATAATAAGAAATAGATACATATAAAAACTAAAATTTTTATGCAAGATTTTTAACTGTGTATCCACATCTTCTCATTGTTTCCCTCCCATCTCCATGCCTTATGAAGAGAAAGAATAGAAATTCTCATTTTTCGGAATAAAAGTCTTTCCCTAAATGTCAAATGCGCTTCATCCACAAATCACGCCGACTGAAATGTTCGAAGTGACAAATCTGGAAGTCGCGACGATCGACGAATCGCACTGTACAGTTCTTAAAGTCCCGGAACGCGTAGTTAAAGCTCGCGACCTTTCGCGTGTTGCACGCGACAGAAAATCGCCACACAAACATACCATGATATATCGTCTTGGCAAACGAGATTAATGCAATAAAAAGTCGAAAACAAGCGAAGGCAAAAAAGGGCCGATGATGACTCACTTGTGATTTCCGGACGACCGCTGTCCGCGACGAATGGCCTCTGTGCCATTCAACAGAGCTATTAGGGATGACATTCCTGCGTCATCCAATTAAATCCTCACGTATGTGTATTTATTTGTTTTACATACACACATACATATATAACACGCACACATACACATAGGGTAAGTCACCTAACAGTTGATTCTGAAATATTTCTGTTGTTTTTGAAGGAAATGCATAAGGAATAAATTGTGTGGTTAAAAGGGATGAATATTGTGGGATCAGCGCCAACTCTTCCAGCCATATATAATCTATTTCTTAAAAATTGTCCTCTCACATACATACCGTAATACGTACTGCTTTCAAGGAAATGTTATTTGTTTCAAGTATTTCATTAGCTTATCCGCATATCTGTTATCACAAGTTCATCATAAGCATCAGATTTACTCAAAACACATTCTAGATCCTTATAAGTTGAATATTTCATTCAAGAATATTAAAACAAATTTTGGTTTACTTACTATAAAGTCGACCCAACTTTTTCTTGAATGAAATTCAATAATATTTTTTTAAAGAGAATGAATTTTTCTTTTGAGTACATAATGATGAGCTTTTATATAACATTTCTAAAGAGTATCTATACTTTAAGACTGTTATTAAGAAAATATTCTTTATTGAAGATAGCCATAATTCAAAAGAAGAGAAATAAACTAAGTAGTCGCTTTTCTTAGCAGAGGAGAATGATATTTTTGTGTATGTAGAAAACAAAGATATTTTAGAATTTAATGTTAAATGATTCATAGTCTGTATACGGTGTCTAACGCTAAATGTCCCACATCTCGTGAACATATAGATTAGGTCAAACTGAAACCGATTTCTCTATTATTTCGCAAACAATCACGTAAAATTTTAAGTCATTAATTAAAGAAGATTGACGAATGATCACGCGCGGTACTGTGGATGATTTATGATAGCGACATCTGCCGTCGTGTGTTTGTACATTAGCTCAAACTGAACAAAAAAGTTTTCTACCATTTTGCAAATAACATAGATTTTTATTAATTAAAGAACTTCGATGCGCGATCATCCGTCAATCTTCTTTATCAATGACTCAAAATTTTGCGCGCGCGTTTGCAAAATGGTAGAGGAGTTTTGTGTTTAGTTTGACTTAATTTACATATGCATGAAGCATGGTACGCTTTGCGTCAGATATCCTGTATACATTTAGTCGGTTACACATGCATACTGAAAAAAGATTTGGTTATATCAAATAATATTCAATTTATCCAATCTGAATAATGGTTACTAAATCTGGATAATAGTTACTAAATATTTTGAAACAGTTCAGTTTAACATATAAGTGAATATAGCCAAATAATTTGGCAAGTGTTATAGCAAATAGCCTTAACAAGGTTTGGTATTTGTTATCAAGACTATTATCGCTTTATGTACTACGTATCATCAAGCAATTTGTTAAATAAAACCATATTGTTCAGTAATACTTTCCACTAGGTTAGATTGACATAACACCTTCGAGAAGATCTTTTACCAAATGGTCTGGTGTCTAAAATTATTTGGTATTAATTACCAAATTATTTGATTAGATCAACTAATTCAAAACTTTGTTTTACTACTTATTTTGTAATTATCAAACAGTTGGTAACTATTACCGTATTTAGTACTTCTTAACAAATGTCTTAATTGAAATGTTTAACCAATTGGTTTTGGTTTTAACTATTACCAGGCTTTTTCTTTCAGTATATATATATGCACACAATCTTCGTTATTCCTTTATTTCTATTTATCCGGGAAATTACGGAACACAGCATCATTGGTAACCGCAACAATATCCGCTACGGGTATCCTCACGAAATCCGGAAGCATTACCATCGATATTGCCTTTTATTGCATTTTTCTGGGGATGAGTAAAACGCGGATTTTCCGGATTACGCGGCACAGCGCTTCGCGCGATCGGGATTTATCTTTGCCGCGTTTTCTTTTTTCTCCTCTCTCCCCCTTCTCTCTTCCTCTCTCTCTCTCTCTTGACGAGGCAGAAAAGAAGACGGCGCGACGGGGTTGCCGCCGTGATCGGAGTTTTCGCGCCGCTCCTTCCAGGAATTAGAAAGTTACGACGAATGGAGCCATTTTATTACATCCTCGAGCTGCGGTTTAAATCTCAGGAGAATGCGCGGCGTTTTCTTCCCCCGGAGGGGTGCACGCATGGGGGAACTTGGGGCATAACGGGGCCACGAGGCATAATGAGATATAATCGATAACTTTTTACGGAGATGCTGCCATGTAGTGAAATGTTTTGCAATTGTTATTAATATTTTAATCAGAAAAGAATATAGTTTTATCATTCTATAAGAAAAGTGTCTTAATAAAGTTAATAAATAATTATAAATAATTAAACGTGCAATAATACATTATAATATATATAGTCACTTTTAGAAACCTTTTAAAATCAATAATGGGAAAACAAAATAATAAATGGTCAACTTTTTACGGAGATGCTGCCATGTAATGAAATGTTTTGCAATTGTTATTAATATTTTAATCAGAAAAGAATATAGTTTTACTCTATAAGAAAAGTGTTTTAATAAATAAAGTTAATAAATAATTATAAATAATTAAACGTGTAATAATACATTGATATAAAGGGTGTCTCATACTTTCCTCCGGGCATTCTGTGGGGACGTAGAATGGGTTGATGTGAACATAAAAGTCCTATATCGTTTTGCGATATTTGCAATAATTATCGAGATATTAATTGTAGAAAATTTGTGAATGATCATATCAACCCATTCTACGTCCCCACAAAATACCCGGAGGAGAGTGTGAGACACCCTGTATATAGTCTTGATGAGTCACTTTTAGAAACCTTTTAAAATCAATGATGGGAAAACAAAATAATAAGTAAGTTTTGCCTTTTGTATTTTGTTTCACGTAGGAAGCATATAATGAGATTAATTCACGCTTTATAAAATAATAATTTCATCCTCTTACATAGTAAAACTTGTATTTTTCTCATAGTGAATAGTTCGAAAAATATTTTGCTGCAAAACTAAATTGATTTATTTATTTTTAACATGTTTAAAACTTGTTTAAACATTAGAGTTCCCATTATACCTCAAGTTCACACTCGAGAAAGCATCACCTCAGACGAAACGTTGCGTAGCGAACAGCAGGAGTGCATTGAAAGACAAGTCTGGTAATAGTTAACAAATGCATTTGGTTAGATTTAGTGCGATATTTGGTAAGAGTATCAAATGTGGTAATAGTTACCAAGTATTTGATAATTATAGAATTATCATAGTTACCAAGTATATATTATAGTTACCAAGTATTTGATAATTATAGAATTATAGAATAATTATAGAATAGTCTTCAATTAGTTGATCTAATCAAATGATTCGGTAGTTAATACCAAATATTTTGGTAATAATTACCAGATAGTTTGATAATTACCAAACTATTTGGCAAATAAGATTTTCTCTAAGGTATTGCAATCTAACCTAGTGGAAAGTATTACTGAACAATATGATTTTATTCAACAAATTGTTTGATGATAGCATATAAAGTGGTAATAGTTACCAAGCCTTGCCAAGCATTTGCTAATCAAATTATTTAGTTATATTAACTATACGTTGAAACTATTTCACCAAAACATGTAGTAACCATTATCCAGGCTGGTTGAATATTACCAAATCTTTTTTTCAGTGTTTTCGGGGCGAGGTGTTTCGACTTCGTTATTTTTCGTGCGCCGCCTTTGTTCTGACGTCACACATGTATTATGGGATTAAGAGGCCTGTCCTTGTTCCCTTGAAAATAGGCGGACGGCGGCCCCTCCGACTGTGCTTTCGCTCCCGCTCCCTCTCCCCCTCACACGAAAAGAGAAGGGGCGCTCGCGCGGAGGCGCTGAAAGGTCGGAAGTTAAAAGGAGCAGATAAAGGGCGAGAGAGTGAAACAATCTCACGACGGGGGCAGGTGGTTTCACCTCTCACCGTGTGCGATGTCGATCACACGATCCAACCGACGAGATATCGTGTCAGTCGTTCGAAAGGAACTCACCCGCCTTAGCTATTTGTAATATCGATTTTTTAATGATATACAACTCGCCCCGACCGCCTGGCAAATATTAAATCCCATCGCGGCAAATCCGTGTTGCAAACGAAAATGTGCAAAATATGAAAACGACCGGGTGAATTTCATCTGTAATCGTAATTTTTCCACGCTTCGCGCATTTTTTTTCTCTTTTTCTCACGTGCACGTTCGTCCTTTACAATTTTTCCCAAACGCGGTCGGTCGACCTTACGAATAATTTATCTGCCCGGTACGCTTAATGCTTTTTGTTATCGTAACGTGCAAATCGGCATATGTATACATATTTTTTTCCACTCTATTATTTACACAAAATATATTCCCAAAAACATGTGTCAGTATGGCAGATATTAAAACTGAATATAAAACTTTACATTCACCATTTCAAGCGTTAAAATAACACAATAGTGTCCAAGTGACATTTGCGTGTTAACTTTCGAGGTATTATTTATGTTATTTGTTTGCATATTTACTTTGTTTGTTAAATCAATATAAAAATTACAATGAATAAATTTAGACGTGTCAAATATGTTAAATGTAACGTGAAATTTCTTATAATATATGTGACGCATTTAGATTCGTTTAATTTTTCTCCTTTGACTTGAACATTGTCGACAAAAATTATCGACAATAAACACACGTTATGGTGAATAAATGATTCCTCTAAATTTCACACATGAAAGATAAATCGCGTCATAACATATAACAGACGTCACATTTGACGTCACTTTGAAGCCACTTGAAAAGAGATAGGAAATTTTCTTCTGATTTTAATAAATTTGTTCCTAAAAAGGTTAATCGATAATAACGTGAAAAGGGTTAATGAGCGCTCGGGCGTTGAAACAGTAAAAATGCTTATTTTATTAAAAAAAATAGTAAAATTAGAAAAAAATGTCATTCCCTCTCGATTCTCGACATCGAGTATTCGATCAATGCTCATTGAAAAAGTTACTTCTGAGATTAAAATATTTGACATGTACGATTTGATTCACATTATGATGTTTTTTACTTGTGTCAAATAGGATGTATTAGTGAGAGAGCAAAACACATAAGCGACAATTAAAATATTCCCTTGCAATTACCCAACATTTACTTGACCCCATTTGAGCCAGATTTTAGTTCGGTGTTCTAAATTTTCGTCTCGACAATAAAATCGTTTCTTCAACTCTCGGAGATTAATATTCCATCACAGCGAAGTCAAAGTTTTGGAGGGCACGAGCAACGAGATGTAACGCGACAAAGCTGGTACTCGTCGACGATAAGAGAGAAAAATTCGCAGTTGCTTATTTTTCTTTTTTATTTTAAGCTTTTCCCACGCTCCTCGCGCTTCCGGGTGCCTTTCAACGTCGGTCGGAATCGCACAGAGTCGCGGAAATTCGAGAAGAGCGAGTCCCGGGAACTCGCTCGTACGTGCGAATAATTCGCACGTACGCGAAAGTATTCACGTGCAAATCGACGCGATAGCAAGTCTAAACGTGCAGTGATATCCCGAGTCGAAATTTTGATCCTACTTTCAGTCTTATTATTTCATTCAACATTTATTTTGATACTCTGAAATCTGCATCAACCTCTTTTCATTCTATTTAACCTATTCTTGATCCTCGATTTTACTTAGCCAGACGAAATCTTACTTTCAATTTTACTATACCATTCAACATCTATTTTGATATTCTGATATTTTGATAGTCTATAATACAACCTATTTTGAATTTGAGAAAGAATTTGAAAAAGGAAATTCCGGACATTATCAGAATTAAAGTAGAAATAGATTATATTATTAGAATTAAATCTGCTTTACTAACTTAGCTCCTACTGCGTTGTATATACACTGAGAAAAAAATATTTAAAAATTAACAAATATTTTTTAGATGGGTACTATTTATATATTTACTTAAATGAAACTTTTATTTAAGTAAATATATTAATCTTATTTATCTTTTTATTTAAGTAAATATGTTATTTATCTTTTTATTTAAATTATTTATCTTTTTATTTAAATAAATATATTAATGAATAAATATATTAATGGTAACCACCTAATAAATATTTGTTAATTTTTAAATATTTTTTTTCTCAATGAATTCAAGGTTTAATACAAGGTTAAAAACAAAATTTCGATTCAGAATGATACCTTGATGTTTCGATGTTCAATTTCGTATAGCGAGGATGAACTCGCACTGTTTCTATCGTGTTGCGGATTAAAATGAACGATAATATAATGATCCCGCTAATTAAGCTACGCGTGTCCGAAAAGCCGTCCCTTGATCTCTATAAAAAGCGGTCTCTGACCGCGCCTGAAAAGCCCCACACTTTCTTCACTGAAAGAAAAAAATATCTAAAAATTGATGAACACTTTATTCGGTAGATATTATCAGCTTATTTACATGAGACATCTAAATTCTTTCATTCAAATAGAACAAATAATCGCTTTCACGAAAAACTATGGTTTTCCTGAAATTTTAAGAAAACGCGCGTTTTATTATTTAGGACATTTTATATTAATACAAGTGAATATGCTGTTAGTACTCCCACTAAGTATTTACTTATTTTTAGATACTTTTTCATTTTATGTAATTTTCTTTTTTATGTAGAAACACGGATAATCTTATTGGTAACAGAAATTCAAGTAATCAAAGAGATTATAATTCTCCTACACGAAGAGAATATTGTAATAAAAGTTATAATGCAATTTTCCCGGACTACTAAAGTTGCATTGTACACTGAGGGAAAAATTATGGTAAAATCAACAAATATTTCTTTGATCGGTGCTATTAACATATTTACTTAAATCTAAATTCTCTTTATTTAAATCAAGTATTGTTTACCTGATTTAAGTAAACAATATTTGGTTTAAATAAAGAGAATTTAGATTTAAGTAAATATATTAATGGCACTCATCGAAGAAATATTTGTTAATTTTAAGGTAATTTTTCCTTCAGTGTAATTTTTACTACAACATCCTTTTCGTGTAACAATATTATATATGAAACAATGATATTGTTAATTTGAGTATACTAGTTTTAAGTGAATACAGTTAAAGTAGTAAACCAGTTTTTTTTCCTATATACATGATAAACATATATAATTAGCATCATGATCCGAAAAAATCTCAGTCTATATTCTATATTTGTATTTATATTTATTTATTTCAACGTAACATCTATGCACTTTCAATTCAAATAAAAAATGAAATTGATCATTTATCAAGTGCAATAACACTTCATGTTCATATATTTCTTTTCTCACGATTATTATTGACATCATGAAGTGACAAATGAGTGACTCACAGCTTTTATTTTGTCACGTTTTGTACATTGGATAACATTTTCCAAATAAAAAACGATTATGACATCATGATATGACATTCACGAGTTTCGTCTCATCGATGTCGCCGCCAAAGTTATTATTTCAGTCGCTTTAAACGGCTTTTATTAATAAAATACCGATCGACTAGATAGTGTAGCGCTGGAAACTCCTTAACTTCATAAAAAATACCTCGAGACATTCCGACGCGAGTGAGCGATCAAAGAGATGATTTCGCCCGCGTACTTTGCTCGGAAAATAATGGCCCTCCTCCTCCTTCTCTCCCCTCCTTCTCCTCGTCCCATCTCACTTGAGCCAAAACTCCACACGCATGGTGTTACTGTGTATACTTGTGAAGCCGTGTGTGATCGATAGACGCAACTTGTATGTTAGCTGTGCCCAGTTTCGCCGGGAGAAACGCTGAAGGGAGAATAATTGCCGCTCGTCACGAATAAGCAGAGGCGACCAATAAGAAGCGGGGTGCCGATTATTAATCTTACGGCAGGCGAAGCAGGACGCGCAGAGACGGAGAGAGAAATGGTAATGCGAAGCGTGCGGGGAACGGTGCGGAAGGATGAGTTACCGACAAATCGGAAAGGACCGTTTTACACAAAGGAATGATCTACGAACGCGGGAATAAATTGGAACGTTCGAACGGAGCGCAACAACTACTACTACTACTACTACTGCTACTACTACTACTACTACTACTACTATTACTACTACTACTACTACTGCTACTACTTTCGGCAGGAAAAAATATATGCGTACCTAAACCTCGCAGAAAAAATAGTCGCACCGTGTACCCTTTGATATTCGGCGTGATTGAAGGGCGTACAGCGAGAAACTTTGTTTGTGTCGCCGTAACATGTTGGACAAACCGCTTTATAGGCAGTTGAAAGGGATCGGAGTTGACACGAGCGGCAGAATTTTTATTCGAGCGTGTCCCTGGGAGAGAGAGAAAGAAAGAGAGAAAGAGAGAGCTCTCTTCGTTGGGGAAAATCGATCGTGTTCCAAGACTAATGCGATGTCATTCAAATATCCTACAAGCCACGAACAAATTCATATCTCACCTCACCGATTGCTGAATTCTTTCTCTCCCCCCTCCCTCTCATTCTTTCTCCCTTTTTCCATTTTTGTTTGTTTGCTGAATTATTCATGATTTGCAAAAAAATGGTTCAAAAAGAAGAGTTTGCAGTGAGAACTGGATCTTTTTTTTTTATTTTTTGAAATACAAAATTAATATTTTGAGAACTCTCGCATTACGTATGCCTGTACATGGAAACGAATTCTCCCGAGTAGACGAACAATACATTACAAATTATCGATCATAAATTAACATAAATTTTAATTGTAAATTTAAATTTGTACTCTCTCCCGGTTTATTATGCCTTATGTATTTATTCCTAGCTATCAATATTAATTAGCCGTGTACGTGAAATCATATGAAACCAATCGTACATTTCACAAGTTTGCACTTTAATTTGAAAATTTAATATATATATATATATTAAATTTTCAAATATATATATATATATCTTTCTTTCTCGATTTCAATTTCTCTTTCTGCCAAAGCTCCATGATACATAGCGGTTAAACTCAGAAATCGAACGGTTACGACAGCTACAGCTACATATTAGGGAGAAAGAGAAAAGTAAATACGGTGCTAAATTTATGTTTGCGGTTTTCCGACATCGCTTCGAGGTGGCACATGAAATTACGGTGCGCGTGGCCGCGCGTATACGTGTGGTGGATAATATTTTCCTCATTCTGGGTGAGCGAAGTACTTTGTAAGACGCGGATCCAATACAGCTTCGTTCCTTCACACGAGGGGGGACAACAGAGAGAGAGAGAGAGAGAGAGAGAGAGAGAGAGAGAGAGAAGCCGCTGTTATTCTTTCGGAGAATAAAGGACCAAGTTTCTAGGCGAAAAAATCGATCTGGCTCGCGCGGTATGCTATTGAGATTCGAGTTGGGCGGACGTGGACCGTTCCCGTTCTGGAAATAAAGTATCATCCGCGCTAGTGTCACTTCTGCTCTTGCCGTGTCCGATATTTAATCGCGCTTTCACGTCGACCAAACGCGACGAATTCGTCCCCGCGACTCGGGGGCGAAATGCGCACGACTGTGCTGTCGCGAAAACAAAGAAATCTCAAAGAAATCAGAAGAGATCTCGAAGATCTCGTCGAGATTTTCTCGTGTGCAAAGAAAGAAATCAGTATCCTCTTAAAACTAATATATTCAAATCAACGACCATTGTTTTATATGTTAAGCAAGTTTTGTAGGCAGCACGTTATACGTTATATATGTATTATTGTAAATATCGTATTCTCGATCCAACATTTTGTTCGTTAGTAAAAATTATTTTTGAACAATGATAACAGAGACTTCTCTTCGTCGAATCATATAAAATGTATTTTTGCAAGTAATTCGCTCGATCATATGTGTCGTCCGTCATTGCTTTTACAACGCAACGTAATTCAAGCTCATTTTACGGTGCTTGTATTCATGCAGGATCACGAGCTCCGAACCTGGCAATCGGGAAGGAGTGCTCCGCCAACGTAATCCTCTTTGCTTCCTGATACCCTAATGGTGCCAGTATGAGAAAGGGTAGATCGAAGGAGAGAGAGAGAGAGAGAGAGAGAGAGAGAGAGAGAGAGAGAGAGAGAGAGAGAGAGAGA
>NW_022639499.1:988943-1014566 GCF_010583005.1 Odontomachus brunneus
GAGAGAGAGAGAGAGAGAGAGAGAGAGAGAGAGAGAGAGAGAGAGAGAGAGAGAGAGAGAGAGAGAGAGAGAATGAGTGCGCTGGAAGCGTCATCGCGTCATCGCGTTAATTGGCTGTCAGTATAGCTAGAAAGGAATTTCGGAGCTCAAAGCTTTGGACGTATACAACCGCGGAATTCCACGCGAATAATTCACCAGCGGCCGGTCCATTTTTGCAGAGGGGAAGAGCGAGGAGAAAAAGAGAGATCGGATAAAAACGTTCGTCCAATAAGCGTCACGGAGCTTACGGTTGCCACTCGTGCGTTTTGTTCCGACGATTTGAAAAATGCCGATCACGGAATTCGCGTTCATGCCATGCCGCTTTTTTGCCGTTTTCATTTTTCTATCTCTTGATTATTGCTTAGATATAGTGTTTATCGCTTTGTACACGAAGTATTGTAATGAAAGTATCGCGTTAAGATTATACTTCATTTTACAATGTTTCTCGCAAAACTGACATTGCGATGCAAAAGTTATAGAAATAGTGAATTTTTTACGGTCTACCGAATATATGGACATAAAAAAGTTCGAATAATTACAATAACTTTATAGTAAAAGTCAACGTGCATAATATCTTCTAATAAATATATCAATTTCGGTCATAAATTCTGTATAGTCGAAGTTTAAAAACTTTTGTTGAAATATTTACTTTTTGGCCATTTCCAATTTTCCTCCACTTGATTACTGTTCAGAAATAATGTTTATCTTTTTCTACATGGAGCTATTATAATAAAAATCACGTTTAGATTATATCTCACTTTACAATGTTTTTCGCAAGAGCTTGAACTATACTGATATTGCGGTATAAAAATTACTATAAAAACAGTAAATTTGACTGTCTCAAACGACGATACGATATAAAAAACGTTTAAATAATCGCAATAATTTTGTAGTAAAAATCAAACGTGCATAATATCTTTCAATAAATATACAGCAATTTTATCAATTCTATACGGTCCAAGACAAGATATAATTCTCTCAACAATATTTTCTCCGGGTAACTCGTTGAGATACACATGACGATTGTCCAAACATTTACCAGATTGAGAGCTAAGCCCATTCTGCAGCTGTAAAAATATGCAGTAAAATGTAAGCAGTGGGTAAATCGAGACACCATTGTTCTTGGTCTGTAAGAATCGCATTGATCACTTACTGCTCACGTCTTACTGCATATTTTTACACTAAGAGAAAAATTATATTAAAATCAACAAATATTTCCTTGACGGGTACCATTAACATATTTACTTAAATCTACATTCTCTTTATTTAAACCAAATATTGTTTATTTAAATCAGGTAAGCAATATTTGATTTAAATAAAGAGAATGTGGATTAAGTAAATATATTAATGGCGCCTATCAAGGAAATATTTGTTGATTTTAATATAATTTTTCTCTCAGTGTACTGTAAAAAATTCACTATTTCTATAAGTTATGCATCGCAATGTCAGTTTTGCGAGAAACATTATAAAATAAAGTATAATCTTAACGCGATACTACATTCTCTTTGTTTAAACCAAATATTGTTTATTTAAATCAGGTAAGCAATATTTGATTTAGATAAAGAGAATGTAGATTAAGTAAATATGTTAATGTTAGTTACTGTATTGGCGCCTATCAAGGAAATATTTGTTGATTTTAATATAATTTTTCTCTCAGTGTACTGTAAAAAATTCACTATTTCTATAAGTTATGCATCGCAATGTCAGTTTTGCGAGAAACATTATAAAATAAAGTATAATCTTAACGCGATACTACATTCTCTTTGTTTAAACCAAATATTGTTTATTTAAATCAGGTAAGCAATATTTGATTTAGATAAAGAGAATGTAGATTAAGTAAATATGTTAATGTTAGTTACTGTATTGGCGCCTATCAAGGAAATATTTGTTGATTTTAATATAATTTTTCTCTCAGTGTACCGTAAAAAATTCACTATTTCTATAACTTTTGCATCGCAATGTCAGTTTTGCGAGAAACATTGTAAAATAAAGTATAATCTTAATGCGATACTACATTCTCTTTGTTTAAACCAAATATTAAATCAGGTAAGCAATATTTGATTTAGATAAAGAGAATGTAGATTAAGTAAATATGTTAATGTTAATTACTGTATTGGCGCCTATCAAAGAAATATTTGTTTTTAATATAATTTTTCTATCAGTGTACGGCTACTGTAAAATGAGCTTCATACGATTTTCAGGTTACACAATTTACACATAATGCTTGAGATTGACAGTCGCTTAAGTAATTCTAGTTATAGTAGTGGGATTTTAACAGTTTCAATCTTATTATCGTGTACGCATGAGGCCGAAAAATCGTGTAACTCTCAATCCAGGGAATGTTCAGGCATCCGTGACGCCGTGTGCATGTCGCTCGATTCTGGTGATAATGTTGAACGCGTTTGTGGCTCGATGAATTGCGATGTGCGCGCACGCTGCTCGACGAGGGACGATCATTATTTCGGGCCCGCGCGAAAATAGAGCGGGAAGGAACCACCGCGGAAAATCGGAAAGCAATCAAAGTGGGAAGCCGTATCGGGAAAGGAACGTAATCAATGAATATTTCGAATGGATTCGTGGAATACCGCGCATACTACCGGTCTTGCCGGTCGCTGCAAATCGACTTTCCTCCCCGCTCTCCTCCTCCTCCTCCACTCCCCCCCTTTCCCCTTCCCCTCCGCTCCGTCGTCACCCCGCCGGCTGAGCGTCATACTTGACTTGGCAGTTTTCCAAAGAATGCGTAGCCGGTACACTGCTCTCGTGCCATTCTTTGCGCGCGGATCGTTTTCCGAAACGAGAAAAAATGTTCCTCTCGGACTTAGATTAGGTCGCGTTGCTTGTGCATTTAATACTTTCGCATCTAATGCCCGTTGCACATCAGATGCGATGAGCGAAATTCAATGAGAGCTGTTCTTTCCAAAGAGAGATCCAATGTACAACGGATGTCAGGTAAAAGTGTTAAAAGTGCAAGCAACACGAACTAATCTAATATTTCCCTTTTTCTTTTGTCTTCCCTCCTTTCTTCTCATCTCTCAATTTTCGTCAAAATCTCTCTCTTTCTCTCTCTCTCTCTCTTTCTCTCATCAAATACACAGGACGTCTGTATACAGGATCCTATGTACGAAAAAATCCAGTTCCAGAAGACATACATGTCAGAGAACTGTCAGAGGCACGCATGCAGATAAATTAAGCCGAACTAAAAAAACAATTCAACCGAACAGAAAATACCGTTTCGCCAATCTCTGTTTATTAATATTTCGAAATTTTACACGGTTGTTTGAAAAATGGTAGAGGAATTTTTTGTTCAGTTTGCAGTAAAAAAAATGTTCTGCTGGTCCAAGTGAAATTCTATGTGTCGCAGTTAAAATTTATATATCTGCTAGAAGATATAGTCTATGGTACGTAGAATTTGCAGCAGCATTCTAGCAATATCCGCAGGTGGGGGGTGTGAGGATTATACATTCGTCTGTCTCTCGTCACTAGTCTTCTATTGTCTACTACAGTCACTTTTTATAAGAAGTGTGACTGGCTTTAATCTGAATGGGCGCCGCAGAGAAACTTTCCTGCTAAATTTCATAAATAATTAAAATAGAAATTCTATCTCTGTTATCTATATTAATTACATATAAAATACATGCGATATCGCAGTGTCTGCTAATCATTTGTATCCTTCTTAGCTAATTTCTCATATCTAGACAACTTTCGCTGTGACTACAAGACTATTTCTTTTAATGTGACCTAATCTATCTTTGCTTTTGACACCCTGTATACTACGGCAATTCCGCCTTCGAAAAACAATCGTCTATTTATATAAATCTTTTTCATTTCGGTGCTTAAGAACGATTTTTCGACACCACACCTAATAAATTACCCTTATCTCTTTTTTGCCGGTTTTCTCGTTTTTAAATTTAGAAGCGAAATGTCAAGTGCGAAATATCGCAGTGTCGGAAAAAGATTTCAGTGACATAACGGGAATATAACACCGCAACTTCAATTTTATTCTCCTCGAGCACCTTCGTGATTGATCGTCCAGTTGCACGATGATACTTCTGTGATAATAACATTTAAACTATCTCTCTTTCTCTCTATATCTTTCCCTCTTCCTCCCTCCGTCCCTCTCTCTCTCTCTCTCTCTCTCTCTCTCTCTCTTTCTCTTTTTCTCTCTCTCGAATTCGCCACGGAGGTGATCAAAATTCTACCGGCCGCGATTTTTTCACTAAACAGCGTCGTCACCCTGAAATAGACGTGAGTGAAGAGTCTCGTATTAGGTTTTTGCTCGCGGCACTGTTTCCAAATGCAACTCGCGCCGAATTTCTACACCCCTGAATAATCGCGATGTATCGTCGTGAGAATATACCGTCGTAATGCTCTCCGATGATACAATCGCTGGCCGTCGCACTTTAACGATTCTCGATATTCTACGAGCATTTCGGTTGAAATTCAACGAGCGGTAGCTTCTTCGATTATCGGGAATGAGTGCAGCGCTCCGCGCGTTTAACTAATTTATGACGATCACCAGCTACAGCTTCATTATCGAGAACTAGCTGTGTCACATTTACACCCGAGGCACGATTATTTTATCGAATTATCGCCCGTGCACGATCAATGAACATCTCGGTTGCCTCGCTCGGAATTTTATCACGCGGCACTCCGCACGCGGAAGAAGAATTAGCAGACAAAGCTGTTTCTTCGTGATAAGACTAAATTAATTAATTAGTAATTGTGGCTTGGATCATGTGAAATAAAGAGACCGGGGCTAGTTGTCACACTTTTTACATACTGTAAGTTGGGGCAACTTTGAACAAAATCAGGGTAACTTTGGCTCACAATCGGAAAATATTTATTTCCCACGTAGCAGCTATATACACTGAGGGAAAAATTATCTTAAAATCAACAAATATTTCTTTGATGGTGCCATTAACATATTTGCTTAAATCTAAATTCTCTTTTTTTAAATCAAATATTGTTTACCTGATTTAAGTAAACAATATTTGGTTTAAATAAAGAGAATTTAGATTTGAATAGATATGATGATGGCACCCGTCAAAGAAATATTTGTTGATTTTAAGGTAATTTTTCCCTCAGTGTACTAACTAGAGCTGTTACCTACTTTTATACGTCAAAATTAATTGAATCAAGCAATATACACAGCTGCTATATGGAAAATAAACATTTTCCGACTTTGGGCAAGAGTTTTTGACTGGGTCAAAGTTTCTCCAACTTACTGATGAAAAAAAATTAGATATATACGATATTCTTTAATATTGTGCACATTTTCATATACACTGAGGGAAAAATTACCTTAAAATCAACAAATATTTCTTTGATGAGTGCCATTAACATATTTATTTAAATTTAAATTCTCTTTATTTAAACCAAATATTGTTTAAATCAGGTAAACAATATTTGATTTAAATAAAGAGAATTTAGATTTAAATAAATATGTTAATAGCACCCACACACACATCAAAGAAATGTTTGTTGATTTTAAGGTAATTTTTCCCTCAGTGTAGGTACAGGTTTTTAGGTAAAAGAATAAAAATATTATCCTTACAAATAATAAAATATTTCTACACAAAAAATTATTTAAAAAAGTCAAACAAGACAAATTATTTCTGTTTTAAGGTTTCGAGGTTTTGTTAAAGTTAGTGATATCTTAAAATCATGTGCAATAAACAATCATTAAACTAAAAAAGTAATAATTACCTTAATAATAATAATAAAAATAAAAATAATAATAAAAATAAAAATAATAATAAAAATAAAAAATTACCTTAATGAAAATAATAATAAGGTAATAATAAGATAATAATTCTCAGAAACTTTGTAATAATAACTTCGAGCTCTCTATAGGACCTTGTACGCAGACTCACTGTATAACATAATATATCGCTACGTATACGCTTCCAAGCTCTTGCGTAAGTCACGTCATAACTACGTGATGGACTCGCAACATGTGACAACTAATTCCACTTAATTTGAGTCAACCTGAACGGTTGCTCGGAGATAAGAGAGATTATAAATATTTATAAATTTTATGTTGCAATATCTATTAACTAAATGTAGGAAAAATTAACTGAACCCATAACGATTCTTGCAACTGAACAGAGATTGCGATCAAAAAGATTTGCATCAGCAAGATTAATTGGATCAGTAAGATTAATAGTTGTTACTTGAAATTTGATTCATGTGAGATACTCAGGTTTTATTCAGAGTTATAGATTCAACACGATTCAACACCAAAGCAAATATAATGTAACCTGTGAAGAGAATTTCCTGAATAAATCGTAATATATTTAATGTGTTAACACATCAGGAGTATATGTAGTAAACTATTTTACAGAAATGCTTGCCACTTTCGTAGCTACGCTTTCAATTCAGCTAATAAATTTTCACCTTGCAATAGACACATTTCATCAGCCAACTTTTAACAACGGTAAAATAGGACAGCTCCTTAGACTAAATTGGAATCAGCTACTATAATTTAGTCGACGGTACTAAGTTATTTTTTGTGAAAAACAAATTGGAAACAGTACAATGTGTGTGTGTGTGTGTGTGCGGGATTGATTACTCGCGCGTCACGAATTCAGCATTGCTTTCGCAGTTGCCGTGCTCGACGCCGAATCAATTTTACTGTACTCGACCACTCGGATAGATAATTATTACCGTGTTCGATGTACAAACCGACAGTAAATTAGAGAGCTCATTAGCTCTCGCAATAATTAAATGATAATTTTCCGATTTATAATTTGTGTTTAACCTTTTGGGAGATACTGGCATATGTGCGTACGTGTGGGTGTTTAAATACGTTTAAATATTGTTTTTTTTTTATTTACACACTGTGTCTCAACAAAGATATAACGCAAACAAATATAAATAAAAATTTTTTTCACTTAAATCGAGTATTGTTACTCAGTTTAAGAAATATTTGAAAAAATGTTTGTTAATTTTTTAATATTTTTTTCTCAGTGTATGATTGACAGATGTCGCATTTGTGTGTGGAAAGAACTTTTGATAGTAAAACTTGCTGTAAATTTTTATAACCGAAGTACAGATTCTGCAACAATCTTATCATCCTTTAATATCATATGTGTTGTTTGTATTTTATTTGGTTAACGAGCGAATGTTAACGGCGCCTTGCGATGTAGCAACGTCCGCTCGCATTTTCCTTTTTTTGTTTTCACATCAAGTTGATATCGAAAATTCTCTGGCAATGATGTATCGATTTTCGATCGGGAGCGAGATCGCGAACGTAGCGGCGACACGCGTGCGTTTCCTGAATGGCGGATATCAATTCTCCAAATATAATTAACTGCATCTCTCAAAGTAGTCCCGTTTCCTTATTAATAATTGAACGTATCGATTGCCGGCTGACCGGCCGGCCGGCTCTGTGCGGCTGGATGCTGCGAAATTAGAAAACCGATACGACCTGCATTTTATGTTGCCGTGAGCGCGCGCGCGTACGCCTTGTTTTTATTTCCAATAAAGGGTGTTTCTTCGTTTCTTTCCTCTCTAAACTGAAATTATTCTGTCCACATGGAAATAAAATGCCGGGAGCTAGTTTCCAGAACAAAATTACGGCCCGTGTCGCGAGCTATACACAAGAGAGACAATAAATTCTAATATTTCCGAAATGCCAGAGCGCTTGCGAGCAGCAAAAATTTGCAATCATATTAAACCTATGTGAGATGCTTTTCATCTACTAAATCGGAAGCATACACGGAGAGAATATTATTTTTTATTTTATTATTTTTTAGTTTTTTTATTCATATATAGTTTTTTGAATTTTATTGTATTTAGTAGTCCGGGAAAATAGATTGTCAATAAGATTTATCTTGCTAAGAAACATAGTAAATTTCGCTAAAAGCATTATAGATTTCGCTAGGAACGTAGCAGCTGTCTCATAGCATATTTTAAAGTTCTTAAAATATAAGTAGCACGTGTGAAATGAAAGGATAGTGCATTCCGATCTATTATTCGGTTACAAAGTCCTATAGCAATTTTTTCTATAAGATTCGCGCGCTCCATGTATAAAATATATAATTATAAACATACAATCGAAAACATGGCAGTAAGTATTAATCTAAGGGAAGTAATTCATTGACAAGGATATTATTTTGATTTATTCTATTATTATTCTGATATATCTATTATTATTTTGATTTTATCTTGTTTCCCAATTTCTTCTTTCTCTCCTCTTATCTCTCTGTTTTTTATTATATAGGATATTTTAAGAATAACATATAGAACTTTCGTGTATGCGTGTAGATTAAATCAAAGTGAACAAAAAATTCTTTATTATTTTGCGAACATTCACGTGAAATTTTGAATTATTAATATACAGGGAGTGTGACAGAATATCTTTATTATAGACATTTTAAAAATAAGATTGATGTCAAAATGAGATCATATGGCGTTGAACGAATATAAATTAGTCTTTGATCGAACGAGACGAATATAATCAAATTAACACAATAATTTTCTTATAGAATATTACAATGTTAATTTTCTTGGTTATATGAGAAAATAATTGTGTTAATTTGGCTATGTTCGTCTTGATTGTAAACTAATAATATATAACCAAAAATATTAACATTGTAATATTCTATCAGAAAATGATAATTTGGCTATATTCGTCTTGATTAAAGATTAATTTATTTTTATTCAACACCATATAATCTCATTTTAACATGAATCTTATTTTTAAAATGTCTTGTTAACATTTTAATAAAGATATTCTCCAAACAAGAATACTCTTTTTTTATGTAAGTACGAGCTGCGTTGTGTGCTTGCCCGATTAGATTAGATTAGACTCTTGCGTTATTAATTGAAGAGTATTAGCGAACGTGCTCGTATGCGTGATTATTCGCGTGATTCTTCGTGAATTAATAACTCCAATCTACGTGATTATTTGCAAAATGGTGCAAGATTTTCTTGTTCAGTTTGACCTAATCTACTTGAGAGTTTTATATATCATCGTCAGACACCCTGTTTGTGGCACGATGTAGGCATTCATCGCGTATTAAATGACACACTGAATACATACAGTCAGTTAAGTCTCTTAGCCTGTCACCGCGGCCATCTTGATTGATGACGGAGAGAGAAAGAAGCGAGGAAATACATGCCCAAAAATATAAAGTGTGTTGAAGTGAAAAGGTATGTCCAAAAAATGCCACTTGCAGTCGATTAACATTCACACCTCTAGAATATTCCGAACACTTTTTTTTTTGCTGTAACAATAAATAAATAACTGTACTTTCTGAGATACAATCACAGTGTATTCTTCATTAAAACGCCATAACTTACGGTATAATTGAAAGCTTAGCGCTGCAATCAGCGAAATGTCGCCGAAAGAATAGATTGATAGCAGCGACTGCTTTTATTATTGATACAGTTTGCAAACACAAACAAGGCACTCAAATTGCACGGAACCCAGTAATTCCATCGCCACATACGCAGAAAGCTGATTTTAAAGGATTTTCAAAGATTGAAAAGTCTAATTTTCGCTTAAAATTAGACTTGATACAACGTATGACGAACGAATTTATAATGTACAGATTTTGCAGTGAAATCTTACTTGAGAGATAAGGTAGTAAAGTGGTGAGAATGTTTTCAATGAAAATCCGTGATTATTCACGGGTTATTGGTGAAATGCTCTTTTTATTGATCTAATCGGAAATATTTATGCTGATTCACTTAAGAGAGATATTTAAGAAAATAAAATTAACGTAACAAGATAATGAGAAAACTCGAAAAGGCAGATTGGAAAGAAATATTGCATGGCATGTTAGTTTCATGGTTATTTATTGATTAGTAGAACAAAGAGAAAATATTCGGAATATTTTGTGGGCTTAACCTTTTGAGCCATAGAGGACGCTAACATCCCACCTATCTTTTCTTTATTTTTGATGATTTTAAGTAACTTATCGGCAGATATAGTCGATTATATTATTACTATACACTACCTCACATAAATAAACATAGAAAACTAAAAATAAGTAAAAAACAATTCAAATATTTAATTATTAAATTATGGTAAGCAAATAAAACTAAAAAAAATATGCATTTTTTCAGACGAAAATCATTTTAGAGCTAATTTTGAAAAATCGAAACATCGAAACACACACGGAAAAAAAGGATCTGCTACATATGAACAACTAAACATAATTTGCTGTATTAGCCACTTTTTCTTTGCTGCACGAGCCAATTTCCTTGCTGTGCTAACAAGAAAATCTGTAAAGAAAATTCCTGCAACAACAAAAAAATAGCGAAAGTAATAAATTATATTTAGTTGTATGTCCATCTGTAGCAAATTTGCTACGTTAGCCACTTTTCTTGTTGTAGCAGCAGACTTTCTTGTTATCACAGCAAGAAAATAGGTTTCTGCAGCAAAGAAAAAGTAGCTAACACAGCAAATTATATTTAATTATCCATATGTAGCAAATTAGTTTGTTGCTGCAACAAATTATTTAAGAGTCATTTGTCTTCTGAATATGGAAGATTGATGCCTTAAATTCAAAGGAACAATGTAATAAAACAAAAATGTACGATTTATTGCAGTTTATTAAGGACAATTAACAGTATTTTATCTTTTTCAAAAGTTATATTAACTTTTGAAAAGTTAAAAAGTTGAAAAGTTATACTATAAGCCCTGTCTTTTACAATAAATATGAAATATTTCTATTGAAATATTGATAATATGTCTGCTGCAAGTTTTTGTCAAATATGCAAATATCTCTTTTTTTCATATCAAGGAAATGTCGTTATTTCTGGATAATGCTAATAAAAGCGAGATTGCCAATTTTGAAAATTTGTGATCGCTATATTGGACTCGCCATTTCGAATTTTAACTTTTTTATCTCAGATTCGTATTCAACGAGCGCGAAATCCTCCAAATGTCAAGTTTGAAGAAACAGATCTGAAGAAACCGAGAGACAAAATGTATGGCTCATAAAGGATTGATTGTGTAATTTTTTGAACGCATCTTTTTATTTCTACATACTTACAGCCATTTCAGGCGTACATTTCCTCGTTTCCAACGTCATCAATCGAAGAGTTCCACGTTGAGAGACCTCGATAACCACTTGCAATTATACGGAGCAACATTTTCATTAGCGCTGATCAGTTTTCCCCGAAGCCTTCCTTCCACGCCGCGCGTTCACTTCACCCGAGCTGCGCAGCAGCCGCGATTCTTTTATCCGGTCATTTGCGACGCTTCGGCGAACAGTATCGCTCATTTAATTCGGTATTGAGTTGGACACGTGACCGCGAAGTACGACCGTGGCAGCTTCGTGTCGCCGGGGTCGTTATGCGGAGTTGATTAATTTTCACGATTTCCCGTAGCAGACACGCAATTCGCGAAGATTTGGCCGAGCGCCAAGACACACGCAGAACAAATTTGCCTGATAATACGATGAACTGTTCGAACGTCGCCATAGGTCGAAGGTCGAAACTGTCAATAGACGACAGCACCTTCCAATTACGGCCCTTTAATTAGTCGACAACGCGATTTTTCCCCCAGCCGGGAATTTACATTTAAATAACGCCGAAATTATATTTTGGAACTCGACTCCTGAAGCGCGCATCGACCAAATTCCCCAACGTGTCGTTACCGTGCACGCTTGTTTTCCCGTGAGATAACACTTTGCGGAAAAGCGCAGAACCGCTATTCCAACGTCTGTCCACCTCAAAATCCGGAAGAGGAAATTACAAGGGACAAAGGAAAAGAAAAAGAGAGAGAGAGAGAGAGAGAAAAAAGAGACGACGTGAAGAGAAAAGGAATATTAAAGGAGTCTCTCTCCACCACCTGCGAGATTTGTTACGTGAGAACGTAAAACCATTTTCGTCGGAAAGAAAACGAAATCGGGGAGGAAACGAGGTCCTCCCTTTGACGCGAGGGAGGAGGTAGAGGAGAGAGAGAGGAAGTTCACGAGGCGCAAGACGAAAGTTGCAAATGGGGAAAGTTACGCGGAGGCGAACATTGCGGGGAGGAGACTTTCGTGTAAGTAACCGGGCTTGCGAGTTGTGCCTTCCGAATAAAGCTCTGGGTCTAACGATCGGTCGGCGTGCGTGCTCGGAAAAGAAACGGTGAATCCCGTCGCACCTGCGCCCGCTAATTTCTATCGTCGTTTGGAATAGCATTTGGCGAAACTCATTACGCTCCGCGCGGGGAGGACCGGCAGGTGTCCCGTATTAATACCGAATCTGGCGGTCACACGCGTTTTGGTAACGCAGCGAAACGCCAGTTTGCTGTGAGACCGATCGGAGAATCGACTGTTCGAATAAGATCAGCGACAAACAGCGATCTGGAAGATAGGAAGGGAAAGAAAATATGATAATTGAGATAAAAATACCACACCAATATCTACGTCTAGAATATCACGCTGAGGAAAAAATACTTGACTTATTTGTGAGATATAGTCAATTCGCAGAAATATGAATTTTATATCTAAGAAATAAATTCTTAAATATTTTCCTCTCAATGCACTATTCTTGCACTAAGAGAAAATACTTTAAATTATTCGTGTGAGATGTAAAGTTTATTCCCGCTAAATAAGATTTCTGTGAATAATCTTTTTATATTTATTTATTAGAATAATCTATTATATAATGTGGATTTTATTAAAATTATTACAAGAATTTGCAATGCCGAAATCTTTTTTGTTCGCATGGAGAAAAATAATTGTTCTCTTTTAGCAAAATTGTCGTTGCTACTCCATATTCGTAGTGACAACAAAAAAACTTAGTTGACGTAACTAATTTTACAAATTACTCGTTATCAGAGCAGAAGTAGTTGCCAGGATAGAAAAAATTTGTTGAGTGTATTTGTCTTAAAAATCACGTTAATTTGCTATCAATGCAAAATAATGTATCCTTAGCAAATTTATTTGCTATTGGAACAAAACTGCTTATATAAATCCATCATGATTCTTACAACAAAATAATTTGTACATTCAATAAAAAATGATTAGTATTCTTAGCAAATTTTTTTACTGTCCATATAATAACGAAAAGATTTTGCTAGACTAGCAGAAAATTTGCTGGACTAGCAAATTATTTCTCTCCATGCGTGATTACACTGAGAGAAAAAAAGCAGTTAGATCGACAAAATTGGCGGTCAATCGCTTTCAAAGAAACATTGTATCTATTGAACAAATTACGCGTTAGTGCAACAATAAATTGCGTTGAGTTCACATAATTTTTGTAATATTCTAAATTGATATTAATATTAATATTAATGTCTTAATTTAATTGTTAGAGTTTACTTGTAAGAGTAGCCTAAAATATAAAAGCATATTTTGCATGTTTGGATCGTAATTAAATATACCAATAATATAAGTATGTTAATTTTTTTCATTGATATTAACTGCTATAGGTATCATTAAAATAAGAGAACCGTTTGTCTATAAAAAAAGGCACGCCAAGGGCTTTTTGTGTAAGTTATTATAATATTATTGTATTTCTTTTAATATTATTGTATTTCTCTAATTATTTTATTTTTTATTTAATAATATATTACTAATATATTAATAACATGTTTAATTTATAAATATATTATATAATCAAAACCATATATGTTTATAAAATTAAAAAATAATTAATCATGCGCACTTGGCGAATGTAATTTCTTGATATCATTTCTTTTGTAGAGAGTATATAAAACTGTCTTGTATTTTTCAATAGAACATTTACGAAAGTACAATTAATCTGAATAAGATTATTTTAATAATATTTTTTCAAATATTTTTTGGCTGAGCTTTTGTTGTAATTTATTTCTAACGATTTTTTTATAAAGTTTATAACGATCTTTTTGTAAAGTTTATTTGTTAAAATTTTTTTTTTGTATAATGTTAACGCGCGTGCACTTGGCTTTTTTTTATCTTTTTTGTGAAAATTCTAAATATAAATGTGATACTTCGCGACTTTTCGAATTATTTTAGAAAAAGTCAGTACATATTGTACTAAATTATTTTATATTATTTTATTAAAATAAAAGATATAAAAAAATACATATATGTCAATTAAATAGTGAGTTCTCACTATTGGGTCTATTTAGACCTTGAACGTGGTCAAGGGGTATACCCAAAACGAACACGGTTAGAACGTTAAAAGTACAATTAAAAAGATATATTAACGCGCTTGCCACACGTCCAGAGTGAAGTCTCAGGACGACTAACGCGCACGGAGACGCGGATATGACTTGGAAGCAAAGCTCTTCGTGCCGCCGCGCACGACAACGGAAAGGCGACACGTGAGATGAAGAAACATTAAAAATATATTTGACACAATACGCGCACGAGCATTCCAGCTGTCGTGCGATACGGCGCGAGCGAATGGAATCCTCGTGGAATTCCGCGTAACCTCAACGCCGACCTCAAAAGTTATTACGCGGTGGATCCGTTTGACCCAGATTCGTAATTCGTCACGAAAGTTGATCGGAACATCGGTGCTGATCCTGGTGGAGGCGAGAGTACGCGCCGGAGATCATCCGGGGGATAAATCGATTTGATAAAACGTCGTGAAATTAAGCTCAGCTGCGCGATACTCTTTTGTCGTATGATAACGCTAAGCGAATTGCGCGCCCAAAACTTACGCATCGCGCAATGGAGCGGATTAAACTCCAAAATGAGCGCCAGCAAAGACTCTATGAAAAAAGATCGAATGATCGATGAAAGGATCAAGTGGAGCTGAAAAGTGAAGTGAAATTGCAACTAAAATGCCTCGCATATTTGAAAAATCGGAGCATTGCGAATCAGGGGAAAAAAAAAAAATATATATATATATATATATATATATATATATATATATATATATATACTGTGCAGCGAAAAACTTGAACAAAAAAAAGTACATACGGTATGAAAGCTCTTTTATACTTTATATAAAACGCGAGCTAATTAAATGTAAGATGATCATTTAATATAAGCAGTCTGATAACGAAAATAAAGTTAATATATTAACCCTTTAAATCCCGGTGCGTATGATTATCTATGTTTATTTTGGATTCTTCCCAAATCTTTTATATTGGCAAAGTTCGCCGATATAATACGATCGATCTGTCAGAGATAGAGCTGTATTTTTCGTGCCAACCTGTGAAATGATGATTTCGCCACTGAAAGGCCAACACAGCGATCGTGTGCAGAATAGTTGCAAGCAAGTTTTGTTCTCTCAGTTTTTTACCGATGTCACCTTAAAATACGAGGTCGGCGCTTTTATGTTCATTATCATGGTTATAAGATTTATCAAATTCTGCTAGCTGGAGCGCACGTGCAAACATGAATGTACAAGGAAAGATGAAGTTCCGTTGGTGCAACCAACATTTCTGCTATCTGATGGGAAGCAGATGAAAAACTCGGTTGCAGGAACAGAAAGATAGGAGATTTCTACTCAGCCGATGCTCTCAGTTACCCTGAACTGAGTTTTAATGCAGCTGAATGTTTTCGGTCACAGGAGGTGTTATCTCTCGTCAGCAAATTTTTCGTCTGGTTCGCATTTTGTTACCCGAACTGAACGTTTTTTTTTCACGTAATTATGCATTTAGAAAATTGTACTTCTCAATAATCAGTTTTATTTGACCACACAATCTTTCATCAGAAACGTCTCTTGATCTTATGAATAATACATTTTATTACTCGATAAAATTTCTTTAAATTCGTCATATGGAGGGTTTCGGGTAATGCAAATTTTAAATTAAAAAGTTAAAATTCGAAATGACAGATCCAATATGGCGACCATTTTCAGAATTAGCAATCTCACTTGTAACATTCAGTTGCGTTTAGCAGAGAAAGCTGCTTTGCAACTGTTATAAAATTCGTGAATCTGATTGGAATATGCTCTTAATTTTAGTTAAATCTAAGAGCATGTACCAATCAGATTCACGAATTTTACAACAGTTGCAAAGCAGCTTTCTCTACTGAACGCAGTCATTATCATGTTTTTGCGTTTTTTCAGACACTTAGAGTCTTAAAGTGTGAATCAGTAAAAATGTTTCTGATGAAATCAGTAAAAGAAGCATTTCACCAATAATCAGTGAATATTTATTGATTTTCAATGGAAACATTCTCACTTTACTGCTTTACTCTTATATTTTATATTTTTATATTTCATATTCTGATATTTTGATTAGTGAAAAAAAGATTTCATTGCAAAATCTATCTTCAAAATCAATCTGCAAATTCATTGTACCAAATTCAATTTTCTCCGTTCCTGACAATGGAGTTATCGATTTTCATGCGATTTGTGTGCAACGACACTGTCTGTATTTGCAAACTGCGTTAATAATAGGAACAGTCGTTACTGTCAACTGATTCTTTCAGCGAGATTTTACTTGTGTGTGTATATGACTGCAGTACTATATTTATAATTGAACCACCAGTTATAAGTATTTCAGCGAAGAATACACTGAATCAGAGTAGTATTCAGGATATAACATATAAAAGGAAAGCGTTTTTGTGTCTTAGATAATAAAGATATATTTTAAAAATATAACTAAAAAATATATGCAAAAAATATATAAAAAAATATGCAAAGTTCAACGTTATTCAGTGTTTTCGTTTCCCTACAAAAAATCGCAGAAAAATACTCTTTTTGCAGCCTTGCGAATCAAAATATTCTCTTAAGGGCTGATTTTTCCAACTTCTTGGTAAATTAACAAAAAATTATATGTCTACCTTTGTTTCTCCTTCAAATTAGATAGAGACAGGCGTATGATTTCGCCGTTAATTACTTTATCAAGAGATTAGAAAAGTCGATCCTAAGACTATATGAAAAAAAGAATTGCACATCAAACGTAATCGATGTATGAGCAAATTAAGGGGATTGAGAATAAATATATAATAGTCTTTGTGCCTTTTCGCTTCTCTCTGAGTCCACGATGCGCGATGCTTTGGGTCCGATTAGCCCCGCATTTGCATAAGTGATGAAGATCGAAAATCACCGGTAGAAAACGCGACCGTGACATTTTAGCAACGATTGCGACCGAGGAACACAGTGCTAACGCACACAAACGCGCCGTTGTTCCCATGGCGCCGTCAGGGCAGGAGGAATATCGTAGGGAATTGCCTTGGCGGAACTTATTGACTCGTATTTCATAATAAAAGCCAACGTTACAATTGATTTGTGACGCGGCCGTAAACTGCATCGCGGTACGTGCGAGCACGGGTCAAGCAGACGCATTGGCCGCGTTCACGGTAATGATTGCCGGGCGCTCGTGGTCTTTAAAAATTTACGAAAACTTGTTGCGCGCGAAGGAAAAGAGAAAGAAAAAAAAAGAGAGATCTCCTGCATATACTTTTAATGGCGATATGAAGCACGGTAATTAGCGGCACGCTCATAAAGGAATATGTAAATACGCGCATGTACGACCTTTAAAAATTCACGAAACTCACGTGTAACTCCAGTCAGATTATTTTTTCATGCTATTTATACTGTACGAAAAAAACGTTCGCGAGAGAAAGATATAAAATTGGCATTATTAGTTTCCGGCGTAATTCCTCGCAGCGCAGCATTCTATTTGTGGAAGCCCGGAAAAAAAAAGGACGAACTGCTCGCGGATTAGTTTTCGGGAACTTTTTGGGCGAATGAAATAAAAGCATCAATACAGGACACTAATAACATTGGTTACCTAGTTCTGAACATTCTTTTTGGTTCGGTCTTTAAATATGAATATTTAAATTTTCAATATAGAATACACACGCATACATATTCATCTATACATATACAGAATGTACAGCTCGATTTCACAATCTCTTGTAAAGACGTGGAGCGAATTGAGATGAACAAAAAAATCAAATATTGTTTTGTAAAAATCGCGATAATGATCTCTCACGAGAGATTATGAAATCGAGTTGGGAAATTCTGTATATATGTTGAATATATACAGAAAAAAATTAGTATCCACTTAGAATTAATAATACTCAAATTAACAATCATTGTTTTATATATAAGCAACGATATTTAATTTTGTTAGAAGAGTTTTAACGTTTTGGATTTCAATACAATGTTAATTTTATATTATAGTAGTCTTGTATAAGAAATATAATATAATTATTTGGATATTTTTTTCTAATATTTAAATATATCATATTCTCAATCCAATACTTTCCATTTATGAAAATTTTTTAATAATAAGAATTTAAATAATGTTTTATTCGAATTAATAAGAATTATTATGATCTCTCTTCTCCTTTCCCTCTCTCTCTTTCTCTCTTTTTCTCTTCGCGTGCAAGTTTTCGCAAATTTTTCAAAACAAATTTAAATTTTTATAAGAATTTAAATCCGAATAAAAATTAATTTTTCATCGTTGAATCACATAAAATGTATTGATACAAGTAACTTATCTACATTTCACGCTACTTTAATCTCATTTGAAGATTTACATGAGATTTACGGAGCGTGTAGGTGAGCGTGAGCGAGATAAATTATTTCGAATTCTTCCCCCAACTTACGTCAAGCTTATCCCGCGTATGTTGCGGACGAGCCCTTAAGTGTCCAGACGATGGTGCTTTTGCCTCATGTCCGAGAGTACGAACAGCAGACTCCGCAACCGCAATCTGTCGAAACGGGGACGCACTTTTTCGCACATTGGAATTTTTCCCACCGGTATTTCCGCGGCTGGGATGCGCGGTCAGGCTAAAAGAGAGGAGAGCGTGGCAAATAGGGAAAGATGGGGATCTTTCGTACAGTTTTTGGAATTCTATTTTTCAAATTGTGTTAAATGCTTTTAAAATATTCTCTTTAGTGTCAATAGATAGTATATAGTTACAATAAAAACATTTAAATAAAATAATAAATTAACATAATAAATAATAATAAATAATAATAAATTAACGAATGAAACTTTCTTTTCCCAAAGTAGAAAATTGTACGAATGTACTCCGCGAGTGGAGTAGCTTCATACAGTTAAGGGAGTATTTTAGTGCGAAGGCTCGTTTTCAAGGCGATTTTTGAGAATTAATTTAAAGCAAATAGTTAAACCAACATTAATGTTTTGTACTGACATTTCTTCGTCTTTGAAGAAACATCTTAAATTTTCTCAAAGCTTTATATTCAAAATTGAAGAAAATACAAGTGGATGAAATAGGTCTTGTAAAATTGTCTTCCATCGGGCGAATTGATTGCCGCCGTCCTCGTCATTTGAAATAAACAAATTTGCGTTTATTTTATTCTTTATGAATGTGGTTATCGCCCGAGCTAGAATAAAATAATTTAAAGAAAAATTGACAAAATGGCGGTGCTTGAAAAATAATAGTCTAATTTTTACTAAAAAATTCTAACTATTCGCGGTCCGAAAAAATAGTAATTTTAAAGATATCAAAAAGATTCTAGTTCGAGCGATAGTCGAATATGTGCACTATATGTATGTAAAAGCGCAAATTGATCGGCCCAGTAGTTTCCGAGAAAAATACTCGCCCGATTTGAAAAATGTCGTTTCGAGAAAAATGCGTTTAAAGATTCTCATGCACTTATGAGATGGATAATGAGTAATTAGAGAAACCTATCCTTAATCAGCTATACAACCAAGGCCATACATACAAGAGACCTTCCTCAACTTCATAAAACCCACGTTTGTCAGTTTCCTCTTGTCTCTTGGTAATCCTTGCTTTTTTCGACTCGTGCGACGCCCACTGCTCCGAACGTTTAACGCGCTCGTTGTCTCTATTATCCGCGAGTAATTTTGCGTTTTGGCCGATTTAGTCCCATTACGTCCATTATTTTTAAAATTGTATGAAATCCTTCATTAAACAGGCAAACAGCCAAAAAAGTTGCAACTTCCACCGTCTTCTTTTCACAATGTTGCAGATGTTTTGGTACAATTGTCTAAATTAATGAATTTAAATTTTCGTTATTATTCTGAATAAATAATCCAAGGCATCGCTGTAATAAATCATGCGTAGTTAAATCTTCGTAAATAGGTTGGGTGATATTTAACACTTCATCATTCATCTCGCGGTCGACGCGCCGTATGGAGGCTGTGTCTTTTAAACCTTTATAATTCGATCAATTTAACGAATTTTATCTTAATATTTTAGGGACATTTTCAAGACTTTAAACTATAAAAATATGCAAAAAAAAATCGATTTTTTGGACCTGTCACACTAGAATACCCCCTTAATGGAGCATCTACGTACATATGGGTTAGCTTTGCACATAATTATAAAACACAAAAATTATTATCTCACATATTTGTAAAATTTAAATAAAGACGAACTTTTATAAACTTTTACAATAATAAATATAACATTTTTTAAGTTTTACATAAATATTCAAACGTCTTATTAAAACAATTTTTTAATTATCATGTAACTATAATATTCAATACTCAATTTGGTCAAGAACAGAGAAATTTTACAATTAATCAAAGAATGTGCACCTCTTATACGAATGTATCCCAAAGTGAAAAGAAAAAATAATTTTTTTATAGAATCCACTAAAAATATAATAAAATTTATGATCAAAACATCATCTTGAGAAGTTCTACTTACTAAAAAACTGTTATTCTCGCTTTTAATACTAATAGAAACTACTTAACAGCAGTCATATACTTCGATCAGATATTTAGTTAGAGAAACACGTCACGTCCTGCTCTGTTGCTAACCGTCGTCGAACAGACGTCAAACTTTGCTAACATGTAGATGCGTACAAAGACCAAATAAAACACAATTACGTTTTAATTTCGTCAACTTTTTACTGCCTGCTAAATTATTACAGTTCAAATTCATACACGGAGAAAAATAATTTTGCTCTTTTAGCAAAATCGTCGTTGCTATTGCATATGCGTAGTAACAGCAAAAAAATTTAGTTGACTAGTAACTAATTTTATAAATTATTCGTTATCAGAGCAGAAATAGTTTTAGTGTGCTAAATTAATTAATAAATTTGCTAATGACACATTATTTTGCAAATTAACGTGATTCTTAGCACAAATACACTCAACAAATTTTTTCTATCCTGGCAACGAAACTACTTCTGCTCTGATAACGAATAATTTGTAAAATTAGTTACTAGTCCACTAAATTTTTTTGCTGTCACTGCGCATATGCAATAGCAACGACGATTTTGCTAAAAGAGCAAAATTATTTTTCTCCGTGTAGGAATTTGAAGTACAACAATTTAATAGGCAGTAAAAAGTTGACGAAATTAAAACGCAATTGTATCTATGAATATTATAGCTACACAAAGAAAATTTAGTTTTGTTGCCAGGATAGAAAAAATAATACATATAGTGTTCCAATTCTGCGCGATTTTTATTTTATTACCGATGTACGAATATGTGTACGAAGGGTCCCAATCTTCCCCTATGTGACTGTGTGTGCGTGCGTGCCTGTGCACTGTTTATCCATCGAGATTTTTCACTGATCGCGCAAAGGCGCACTTCGCGCTACTCGTGCGCGCGCGCGTCGGAGAATCTCGCGCGCTATATGCCGCGCTCCCGGCATTTCGAATGCGCGTACATCAGGCGCATTCGCGGGAAATTTGTGGGCTACGTGTCGAGTACGTTCCTGGATATACGTCGTTGGGAATACCGTCGGCGGTATTCCTGCGAAGCGTCGCGACGTCTCTCGGTACGAGGATAACGTCTTTCCCCGCTCTCTCTGCCTCTGTCCCTCTCTCTCTCTCTTCCTTTGTCCACAATCTTGCTTTAATCCTTAAGCCGTAACAAACTGACCAACTACAGTTGATTATTTTTAAAATGGACTGTGGTTGGTCAATTTATTACGGCTTAAAGATTAAAGCAAGGTTGTGGACAAGAGGTCTCTCTCTCCCTCCTCCTTTATCTCTCCCTCTCTCAGTAGTCGTGGCAATTTTGTACCGATTTCGCGATCGCATTTCCAGCGTTAAATGTCCAGTCTTATTTGCGGTCGACTTGCTTATATCGGTTCTGTCGATAATGGCGGCCGCTTATAGACTCGAAAATCGTACCGCAGTGCAAAGCTAATAGTCACGATAAAGCGATTTTCATATTTATTTCTGGAATTGGTATCGCCGCGAATACATTAGCGGATAACACGTGGAATAGTCGCAGTCGCTGTCAACCATCAAACACCAAGTATTGAAAGTTTCACCTCAGCGTGAGGTACACGAGTCGCGGATGTTATTTGTAGCGGCAAACCACTCTTCATCTTTGGGTAATTTCTGACGCCCGTTATTGTCTTGTTTGTGCAGCTGCAGTCGGTCCCATCGACGCACAGTGGCCCGTTCACGAGCACCAAGGGGCTGGAATATCTTCTAAAGGTACGTCCACCCGTCACATAATCATATATCCCAGAAATGAAATCGGGCGAAAAGAACGAAGTATCAAGTTTTCACGGAGAAAAATAATTTGCTGGCCCAGCAAATTTTCTGCTGGTCTAGCAAAATCTTTTCGTTATTATATGGACAGCAAAAAGATTTGCTAAGAGTACTAATCACTATTTGCTGGATACAATTTACTGAATCTACAAATTATTTCACTGTAAGAACCATAGTGGATTTATATAAGCAGTTGCAGGTTTGCTCCGATAGCAAATAAATTTGCTAATGATACATTATTTTGCAAATTAACGTGATTCTTAGGACGAATACACTCAACAAATTTTTTCTATCCTGGCAACGAAACTACTTCTGCTCTGATAACGAATAATTTGTAAAATTAGTTACTAGTCAACTAAATTTTTTTGCTGTCACTACGTATATGCAGAAGCAACGACGATTTTGCTAAAAGAGCAAAATTATTTTTCTCCGTGTAGGAATTTGAAATACAACAATTTAGTAGGCAATAAAAGTTGACGAAATTAAAACGCAATTGTATCTATGAATATTATAGCTACACAAAGAAAATTGTGGCTCTTGTTTCGCAAAAATAAATCATTTTAGCTTTACTAGGTTTTTCAGTAAGGTAGAAATCGATTGTCAATAGAGTTTGTCTTGTTAAGGAGAATGATAAATTTTCCAATAGTACACTACTATAGTTGCTGCATTCTTGACGGTTAAAGAGAAAATTTATGTGAATTCAAGTTAAATAAATATCCCATTAAAAGATGTTATTGTATGCACATCTACACAGTTCTCACAGCCGCAATTCTTACACTGAGAAAAAAGATATCTAAAAATTAACAAATATTTCTTAGTTGGATGTCATTAACATATTTGCTTAAATCAAAATTCTTTTCATTTAAGCTGAGTATTGTTTATTCGGTTTAAGTAAACAATACTCGATTTAAATGAGCAGAATTTTCATTTAAGTAAATATGTTAATGTGCTACCTACCTAAGAAATATTTGTTAATTTTTAAATATTTTTTCTCGGTGTATATGTAATATTCAGTTAATATGTCCTCATTTGTAGAGTTGCCTCAACCGAAAGAATATTACTGTCTCTCTGTTGTGGTCTGCAGAACAAACACTGTAGTTGATAGACCTATAAGGTTTGATTACTCCATACAGCACTAAGAGTATCGCTCAAACATGTATGAAGGGGTGGTGAAGAAGGCCAGTGTACTATTTCCAGAGTACCACAGTTACTACAACCATTTTGTGTGCATGGACAAAAAATGACATTAACATGTATGTGGCGACCATATTTAGACAAGTGACATCCTTAATGTTTTCTCGGTGAACAGAACCATTATAGATGAACTATATAGAAACAGAACTGTACAGTTGGGCATATTTTACAACCACAATTTTTAATACAATATATAATATAATTTTTAATACAATTTTTAATACAATATTTTAGAGAAGTTTCTGGTTTAGATAGATGAAAAATAGGAGCCTCCCGCAAATTTTTCTCAAAGAAATTAATAAAGTTATTAATTGAGTTTTGACCATACTATTCATCATTGTTTCAAATATTAAAAAATTTGTTTTATTAAAATTTCGTCATTCAGTATTTTGTGCTGAGCGCGGCGTCGCTCGCTTTAACTGATAAACAATATTACAGCTCGTATAACAATCTGAAATAAATGGGACAAGGAAATGAAAAAATTTGATGAAATTTGCTGAAGGATGAAACTTTGCTATATGTAGAAAGACGAATTTTAATTAAAATGGCGACACTTCGGGATTACAAGTCATTTTTCTTCTCTCCTTCTTTTTTATTTAGTGTTATAACTGGGAAAAATACTACTTTTGGAATTTTTCCAAAGAACTAAGGTTTATCCTCCAGTAAACTTAATACAGTCTTTAAATTTATATGTCCCAGATATCAGGTTATTATACGAACTATAACGTCGTCCATCAGTTAGAGGTGTCCGCGCTCAGCACAAAAATCTTGGATGGAAATTAAATTTTTTAAAATAATTTTGTTATACTTAGAACAATGATAACTAGTAGGGTTCAAACCCTGTACTGATATCTTTATTCATTTCTTTGAAAAAAATTTGTAAAAACTTCATATGTTCGATTATCAAAACCAGAATTTCCTCTTGAGTTCACATAAATTTTTTTCTAACCATAAAGGTATGGTTGTAGTTAATAACAGTTGCCTCCGTGTACGCTTCAGTTCTGCAACAATGTAAATAGCAGATATAAAACAGATAATAAAGATAGCATGTTGATATACTCCTTGGTTGCAAAATTCTAATCATTTTTATTACAAAATTCTCCCCGTATATTCTCTCTGTTGTTTTTCCAACTATTAAAAAATGATTTAATTGCATGATATGAATAACTCTTATGGTGGAACATTAAATCAAAGGATAAATACGATCGAAAATATGTCAAATCAACTGTATAATTGTATTATTGAACTAAACTTTGAGTTCATTTTGCACAAATGAAAGATTAAAGAAACGTGAAAGTTTCAGTGGTAAAATTGGGGCTTAGTTAGTTAGTTCGTTATATATAGACCTAAAATTAAATTTGACTGATTTCGCTTAAATTGAGTTCTTTTGATGGATCTTCTTTCGAACGTATTCCTGCAATTCTCGTCTCACGACTCGAGATATCGGATATTTTTCTATGTAAGACATACAGTGTCTTACATAGAAAAAAAGAATATTCTTGTTTAGAAAATATCTTTATTTTCGATATGTTAAGTTATTAAGTATCTTTAAATTAAATTGCACAACATTAAATGAAGATAAATTACTTGCAAGAATATATTTTCTCTGATTTTCAATAAAGAAAAATCTATCTTATTATTCATAAATAATTTTTATTAATAAAAAGCACAAAACCATCAAATTCTCAATTCAATATTTTGTGCTTTCTATTAATGATAATTATTTATTAACAATAAAAACAGATTTTTCTTCACGTTGAAAATCATATAAGATATATTTTTGCAAGTAACTTATCTTGGTTTTTAAGGCTATGCAATCTCATTTGAAGATTAATATGCTGGAAATAAAGATATCTCCCAAACAAGAATGCCCTTCTTTCCTGTGTATTAATTTTTTCTGTGTACAAGAGAGATGTCTAGAATTATATCGACCGACCTAGCGAACGAAATTAACTGTTTTGGGGCCGGCGAGAGAAGATTTCGGCGAAATTTCACGATTCCCGCGTGAAGCCGCAGATACTCGTCGAGAGGGAACGAGATCCGAGATTTATTTTATGATCCGGCCTGCTTTCCTGTTTTTTTTTTTTTTTTTTTTTTTTT
>NW_022639499.1:1014615-1042139 GCF_010583005.1 Odontomachus brunneus
TTTTTTTTTTTTTTTTTTTTTTTTTTTGCTATAGGTTATTGCGCGAGCCCTGAGTAATTGCTTCGTGTAATACGATTCTCGAATAAGCCCGCAGCTTTAACCGCGTTATCAATCCTCCGTGGAACTACGTGGCCTTTGGTAAACATTATTTGGCGAGGGAACGGGCGCTTCAAAGTCCCCGGATAAATGTCATTACGCTTGTTACGTGCAGCCGCACTTGCTGAAAGAAAGAAACAAGCGCGCGCGCAGATGCGGTAGGGAGCTTTCAACCCGTTCGGGATGGCAGCTTTTTCGATTTCAGGACGTCGGGTTTCTTGCGGTCTTCGCAGTCCCGCCAGTCGGATCTTCGCAATTATGTGCCACATTTTCCCTCATCCTCGGCGAAAGCCACGATGCGTTTCGCGCGGTTGAATTTAGCGTAAGCTGCACTCGGCCGATTTTCACTCTTTAATTTCGGATAATGTCAAATTACACGAGCCGCACGCAAATCTGACGCGACGTCTAATTTCTCGTCGCGAAGTAATTTTGTTTTCTCTCTCGCAATCAAGACCTCTACACGGGAAAAAAAGATTTGCTATATGGACAACTAAAATTATTAACTGCAGGAGCAAATTTCCTTGCTTCCATAGCAACGTTGTTTAGTTGTGATAGCTAAAAGATTTGCTAATATATATATATCACAACTAAATTTGCTATGAAAGCAAGAAAATTTGCTCCTGCAGTTAATAATTTTAGTTGTCCATATATTAGCAAATCCTTTTTTTTTTTCTGTGTGGAAATTCATGCTGCACACGCGAGAAAGTGTAATATGTGTGTCTTCTTCTTTTTCTCTTCATTTTTATTTAACATACGCCGTATCGCCGACGTAAAATTCGTCAAGTATGCTGATGTATCGCGCGCTCGCTGCTAAAAGGTTCCGCTCCCCGAAGAACGCGTGTTTTACTGGGTCATAGCACTCGATATTCCGTTCTTTCTTCGAGCGAAAATTCCGCGCTGCTCTACCCATCAATGATCTCCGATACCAGTCGCTATCGAATGTGTCTTCCGGATCCGTCTCGTCGTCTCTTTTAGATTGCCGGTCATAATTCTCTGATAGTTCCCTGATCCCCGATAGTTCAGAATAAAAACTTTTAACCGTCGTGTAAAAGTCTTTATAACAAATTTTCTTTTACGTAAAAAAAAAAAGAATTTTTAAATAAATTAAATTTAAGTAATTAAATAAATTTAAGTAAATAAATAATTAATTAATGTTAAATAAATCAATAAATAATTGTATGTATATCTCACCTGTAACGGATTGCATTTTATACAAGAAAAAGAGAGAATTTTCTCATTAAATAAGTATGTGTATACACAGAGTGAGGCAATCATTATTACTACCGTGAATATATTCCCGTTGTATCAAACAATCTAAAACAATAGTGCCTACAAAGAAAATCACACATAGAAAAATACATACTGATTCAAATAAATGTTACTTGTTTCAAGAATTTCATAAATTTATATATCCGCAAATCTGTCTGAATAAGTTTTCATGAACATCAAAGACTGCGGCAAAATTTCGCTCCTTTCCCATTTTTTGGAATTTTGTAAAACTTCCAATATTCCAATAAATAATATATCAATTTATATATCGAAATTATAATTTATACATTGTGTATCGAACAATTATATCTATATATCGAAATATATCGATTTGGAACTTAAGGAACGAATAGATTATAAAAACATAAAATCTCAATATTATTCTCGTTATCGTTTGGGAGATGAACGATTCAAAAGGCTGCAATTGCTACTTGTTTGTTTAGATTGCAATCTTTTGGATCATTCATCTCCTAAACGACTACAAGAATAATATCGACATTATGTTCTCAATCTACTCGATATGAACCTCAAATTAGTGTATCATTAATTGGAATATTCGGAGTTTTAGGAAAAAGGACGAAATGTCTGAGCGCTTGGCTCTCTTTATTCACTCTCTTTATTCTGAATCCTAGTAAGTTGAACATTTCAATCGATAATATTGAATTAAAACAAAAATTCAATTTGCTTACTGAGAATATAGAGTCGCGTCAACTTCTAGATAAAGTTCTATAATATTCTTGTAAAGAGAATAAATTCTTTGAATAAATGATAATGAGCTTTCCTAAAATTTGTCATGAGTATATAACGTCAAGACTGTTATCAAGAAAATATTCTTCGTTAAAAATGATCATTGTTTAAGGGAATGCTGAAGCTGAAAACTTTACCGACAGATCACTTACATTTTTCTGCAAAGTTTACGTCGTATTGGTTACACAGAATTACAAATGCTTTTACGCAATGAAAGTACGTGCAAAAATAAATAGGAGTGTTGCTCGATACGTGACGAAAACGAACAAAAAATTTTTAATATAAAATCTCAAACTGTCAGTTAACGTAATATTTGCCTAATCCAAAAGTTCCGCAGCTTGTACATACCGAAAGTGTGGATGCTCCAAACAAGGAAAATTTTGAAGAACATTGCTCCACCTTCGCATCTGTATTTGGAAGCTTAAGAATATCGAAAAAGTTTGCAGAAAGATTTCTACGCATATATAGTTAGGTTTTCCGTTGAATATAGTAAAATAAAGCAACACACACATTCATGTAAGTTCCGTATATACAAGAAATACGAAAAGGATAGCGTGATTAGTGACGATTGTCTCTGCATTATCGACACTGTTCGAGCTCGTCATCGACTCCAGCATCCCCTTAAAAGAAGGGAAGTAAACTGAGTGATCGCTTTTTTTGGCAGAGTAGAATGGCACTTTTCTCTGCGTGCGAATCAGCTGTTGTTGAATTCGAGCAGAGCGGGGAAAGTTGCAAACTTGCGAGAGATGAGAGTAACGTTGACCAGCCGTCCCCGCGCGTCCTTATTTCCCGCTTGATTTTCCGGTTTCACTTAATCGAGCCGCTTCTCTCTCTCGTTTTGCAGGGGCTCGAGGCGACGCTGAGTGACAGCAAGAAGAAGTACGGCGACAAGGTGAATGCACTTCTGTCCGCCTGGGAGCATGTCTCCAATTATATTCCTGCGGCACCGCCCGAGGCCACCCAGTCTCTCATAGAATGGGCTCACAGGTGGGTAGTATGCGCCGTCGATCCGTCCTGGCAGCCGCGATTATGCAACCAACCCTCGATCAAGAAGAAAACACTCCGTGTTTCTCCCTCTCGCGAAGTCTCGCACGGCGTGGCTCCGTTCTTAGAAGACACGCCGGTAAAAACTTCAGGATCACTCCGCGAGGTCGAGTCGTATCGTAAAGAGTTTCAAGCTGTCGCATAGAAAGAAAGAACACTCTTTTTTGAAAGAGTGTACCTTTATTTCTGACATATTAATCTTCAAACGAGATTAGTGTTGAATGAAGATATAAGTTTATTTGCGAGAATATATTTTACATGGTTTTCAACAGAGAAAAATCTGTTCTTATTGCTCATTTTCATTAATGGAGAGCATAAAACACTGAATTAAAAATCTGTTCTTAAATGTCGGAAGAAAATATCGTTATCTTCGAGATAATCTTCGAGATAATCTTCGAGACATTGTATTTTTTACGAGATTATAGTAATATATAAATAAAATTCCAACGTTATTGAAATTCAAATCTTCAAAATTCTTCTAACAAAGTTATATATCGTTGCTTACATATGAAACAGTGATTGTTAATTCGATTAAAATTAAAAAATTGACTCTATGATGTAAATGAAATTAAAGGAAGAGAACAAAAGAGCATTTAAGAGCCAGTCGCAGATATAGTAGTGCTGTTTATATGCAATAAAATGTGCTAATAATAATAACAATATCTGTGTCTGACTCTTAAAGGCTCTTTTCTTCTCTTCCTTTAATTTATTAATTCGAGTACATTAGTTTTAAGTGAATAATAATTTTTTTCTGTGCGGCGACTTTTAAGGGAATTATAATAAAATAATTGAGTAAAATTGCGCATCTCTTCGCGTTGTGTTCTTCAAAAAAAGAAATGTTGCATCATTCAGAAAATTCAGCAAATTTAATTTTATTGCTCAAACTTTTTATTATATATAATTTATTACCATTCAGCTATATACATTAAATAGCCAAGAAGGGGACTTGGTTTACATTAAACAACTACCTTCAAACTTTTTATTATTTGCTCAAATTTATTCGATGGAAACCAATCATCTATAAACAAGCAAGTCGCTATCCGTGATCCTTCGCCAACGTTTTGGCAGCGTAATATCGTCAGCATTGTTGTTCGCATTACGTGTATGTGTGTGTATGTGTGTGTGACACCGTTTATTGAAAATCGAACCGAACTTTCTAACCGACTTAATCAAATCGTATTGGTTTACGTCTGTTGAATAACTCAATACCAGCGCTGCCAGTCCAAAGGGTCGTTTCTAATTACATGCATTTGTCGTTTAATTATGTTCATTGCATCACGTCTGTCGTCGCTTCGCATTAGATGTTATTTTCGCGTGCATATGACCCATTTAGCGCACCAATAGATACACCCAAGCTTTTTTGTCTCCCCGTCTACCAGTCGGGGCTTTTTTTTTTTTAGTACAAAGGTAGCGCGCGCGAAACGAGTTTCGATGTAACAGCGTCGTTCTACGGCAGATGAACGTGACGAGAGAGAGAAAAAACGAAAGAAGGGGGCAACAGAGTGAGAGTAAGGGGGAGAGAGAAGGCGAGAGTGAGTGAGTGAGTATGTGTGTGAGTGAAAGAGAGCAAGGGGGTGAGTTTATGAGTGAATGAGTGAGTGACTGACTGACTGCGTGAGTGAATAAGAGAGAGAGAGAGAGAGAGAGAGAGAGAGACTGATGGCGTTGAAAGTAATGAATCTGCATGTATGTAGCACCGTCATACAAACGATCCTGGAATTTTGAATAGCAATGCGACGCAAATTCACGTTAACGTGACGGGTATACATTCGAGGAACCTTGTATACAGGGTGATACGAAAAGGGTGATGCCCGAGAGTATCATTCTTCGTGTAATTTTCCGCTGTTTCTTCTTCTTCCTTCCCTCTTTTTAATGGGCATCTAATTAACGAGGCGCACAGTGTTATTCTCGCGCGACGGGTAAGTTCTAAAGGTGCACGTAAACAAGCAACTTCCGTTCGTCGATTAAAAAGGAGGAGTTCTGACTTAGATAGCCGAAAAAGATTTTGACGAATTTTTTCCAAAGGAATGAACATCGACGTAGGGTTTCGATTATACTATTCGTCATTGTTTTAAGGATCAATGCAAAATTATCCTGATTCACGACAACGCTATACCGCGTGTTGATGTTGCGACTAAAAAGATGTTGTTCGAGTTAGATCGGAAAGTCCTGCCACACCCAGTGTACTGTCTTCTACATCAGCCCATTTGATTTTCATCTATGCAGATCTATGCACGATTGGTACACAATTCTGAAATTCTGAGAAAGTGCGAAGTGAATCGATGAATAAATTGCCTCAAAAGATGATTCATTTTATCGACGCGGAATTGCCCGAAAGATGACAAAAGGTTATTGTTAGCAACGGGGCCAAGGTTTTGATCATATTATGTCATTTCATTGTTATTAATAAATAATGGCTTTAATATCGTATGAACTTTTGCAAGCACCTACTTAAAACAATAGATCTATTTTTTTTTAGCTGAACTGCCTGAACTAGTGCAGACAGACAGAATACGTTTGTCTCACTTTAATTTATTGCATCAGTGTGCACCAGTTCAGATTGTTTAGCTGCAAGGAACAGACCTAATCATGAATAACATCGTCGAAACCCTATATCTCTATTCACTTCTTTGAAATAATTCGTGAAAACCTATTTTTTCGACCATCTAAAGTGGAACTTCCCGTTTAACGAGTGTTTAAAATTAAGACAACGGCACAAATGGCACGGAGCTGTCGAGTTCCCTTACTCGGGATCTTTCGTGAAACTTCCATGCGTCTCTCTTCTTTCAATGCCGAGTCCTCGTAGTGGAGCAAACACATAAGACGCTCACGAAAACAAGTTATCCTGACAAACGCACACGTCCTCCCGGCGTTCTTCGCGACGCGCTCACTCACGTTGTCCCTCTTTGTTGTTGCACAGACATACGTTGACACTGGTATTGCGCGGGGAGTGGCCGAAGTTGGCACCCGTCGCCAAAACGCACCTCTGCGTGACGCTGCAGAAGTGTGTGTCTCATTTAACCCAACACCCCGCTGCACCCAGGTGCACCGCTCTGTTAGCGCTGGTGCACAATCCATGGACACATCCAACCCTCGACAGCATACTTAACGGCCAACCGGATTCCGAACATGAGGAGGGTAAGACGAGATCAAGTATTTAGTGCGATGATAATAAGTTAATTTTCTTGCGCGCAATTGTATGAGTTTTCTCGACAGCACCTCCCAATATCATGCATACGGAAATGTTTTTTCTATTATTCTCAAATGTTTCCGTTTCTATTTCATTGATAATGCGAATTCCTCAACTTTGTTGTTTGTATTAGTTCATGTGTGCAGTTGTGTGTTGTAACTAAATCTTATTAACGCCCGTGTAATTATTACAATCTGACAACTGTCAAAGTTGATGACTCTCAGTTGCGAGTTAATTAAGAAGTTGTGGAAAAGTTATCTTGCATTAAATATGTAGTTTATAAGTACATGTAAGTAACTCTCTCTATAAGTAAATTATAGAGAAAAAGAGAGAGGGGGAGATTGTTATAACTAAGTAATAATTTTATCTCCGTAATAATCATATTTCGACATTGGGTCAGGAAATTTTAGCAATCGAGGCCGTTATTTCAGGTTTCCTGAATATTGGTTTATTCGTACGCTTAAAATTTGTATTTTCCGATTATTTAAAAATCGTATCGTTGATGTGTTAACAATATTTTTATATTACATTGGTGCAAGAAGTTTGTCGTATATATCAAAAAAAACAAAAACAGAATTATTCAATTCCAAAGAGTTAATAATTTTCATAAATAAATCGATTCGGAATTTTTTTTTTAATTAGTATCAGTATTTTCCTTCAGCTTACATAGCCAAAAAAAAGAGGAGTTGGTTTTTACAGTTATATTTCTTAAACACATACATCTAATTATTCCTTATTTTTATCTGGTTACTAATATCCCTGTAGTTATATTGCCTCTCTCTCTAATTGACTTTATAATATCATACTCGTTATCTAAATATGCTTGTAATCTTATCTTCTCCAATCTTCTTAATTTTCACCTAACCTTTACACCACGCGACGTTACCTTCTCCCTATTTAATTAAACTTTTCTATTTCGTTCAATGCGAGTTGAAGAATTTATCTTCATGCACAAACTCTCTTTATAAAAAAGATAGTCTTCTTAGTAAAAAGAAGAAGTTACAGGATATGGAAAACTTCTTCCCTTCAGCTGGACACACCTATCTCTTTATGTTTCCTCTTCGATCTCTTTTCCTCGAATATTCTTCCTACCTAATATCTTGATAGTTTCATTATTTCATTCTATACTTCCTACTAACTCCATGAAGTGATTCCTCTGACTTTTTCTTCACTTTTTATATATCTCCTTCAGCTTACATCGCCAAGAAAGAGTTTTCCATATCCTGTAACTTTCTTCTTATTCTTTGCACTTCAATCTTCTTGCACAGCACCTGTCCCAACAGTTCTTGTGTCATCCTTCTTTCTTTATTTTGCTTCTCTATCCCATCCGATGGCCAAACATTTCCTTTTTATTTCTAATTTTATTTCCTCTTCTTCCTCTTATCTATTGTGTACTTCTGTTTTCTACCATCTATTTTCTTTTTGAATAATTTCTTCTGCATTACCATAATTTAAGTGCTTGCCTGCGTTATCTATACTACCCGTTCTTTATGATACTATAATTTCTATTATCTATGCATTCTTACCACCCTAAATCTTGCTTTTCTATCTAACGCCTTGTTTCACCTTCACTCATACACTATCTACGCACTTATTTTTATATAACTCTCCTATCTGATCCTTCATACTTAATTTAATACACTAAAGTCACACACATTCCAAACTCCCGTACCACATTAACCAGGTATCCACACAATTGTAAATCATCTAATAAGGAAACCCACAAAAGTGTTCGCCTCTGATTTTCATGAACTTGTAATATGTTGTACTGTAGATCAAAATAACAGATACGTTTTTTATTATATGCAAATTTAAGAGGTGAAATACTCTTTTGAAGAAAATCGTTTTTTTTTTTTCATTCGAAGGGAATATAATGAAAACTATAAAAAATTGAAAATAAATATTTTGAATAAAAGTTGAATGGTTTAAGGAATACTTTACAGAAATTATTTTAATAATTATAATAAGAAGAAGTGGTAGATAATAATAAGAATAATTATAATAAAAAGTAGGGGAATATTAACAAAACAAATTTTTTTTTCAAATAATTTCTGTAAAATACTCTTCAAACTATTCAACTTTTATTCAAAATATTTTTTTCTATTTCTATAGTTTTCATTATATTCCCTTCAAATGAAAAAAAACCGATTTTCTTCAAAAGGATATTTTATCCCCTAAACTTGCGAAAGGACACATACTATAATAAAAAACGTATCTGTTATTTTAATCTAAAGTACAACATATTTACAAGTTCATGAAAATCGGAGGCGGACACTTGTATCGGTTTCCTTGTAAGTCTAATTTTTCTTAATCATTCAATGAAGATTTTTCCTATCTATCTCCTTTTTAATGCTTAAACTTCCTACGAGAATTCAATAGAAAAATGACAAATCTCTTGCGCCACTTTAATTTTTAATTAATTGTATCACTAGATCGGAGAAATAATCATCTTTACAAAAATTAAGCGATCTTGAGCCAGCGTCACCGGATATCTGATTATCGAGACGTTTGCAGAGAGAACTCGTTGGGAAAACCAAGTGCTAAGGCGTCGAATGTGCTTTCAGAATTCTGTTGTTCGGAGAAAGGCGAACTGCTGACGATGAGACTGAAAATACTCTGCGAGGACCGCTGCGAGGACATAGCGGTGAACCTCGCCGCTGCGTGCGTACGCTCCCTCAGACGAAGCGATCAGCTGCGGTCGCTCTCGGAGTCTCATCACGTCCACTACATGATCGACGTGTACATTGTCCTCTTGTACAAATTGAAACGCACACAAGATATTTTCGCTCAAGTGAGTATCGGCACAAGCATCTAGTCGCGGCTGTTCCCCGCATGAACGATATTTTCTTCCATATCTTGTTTCATTATTCTACTTTATACTTCTCACTAACCTCATGAAGTGATTCCTCTGCCTTCTTCTTCACTTCCTGCATGTCTCTTTCAGCTTACATCGCCAAGAAGGAGTTCTCCGTATTCTATAATCTTCTTCTTATTTTTTGCACTTTAATCTTGGACAGCACCTGTTCTCCAGTTATCTACTTATTTATTTATAGTCAGAGTAAACCGAAGTGTGCTAGCTGATAGTATAATAATTAGTTTTCCTCATAAATGTAGAATGCCTAATAAAGTGCACTACAAGTGCACAAACTGTGATAGAAATTCACATGCATAGATCTTAAATAAACTCTTACAATCCAGCCGGTTTTCTCGATGACTTTTAATTTTTTTCTTAAAAAAATAGAAATTTTTTATATATGTAAGGATAGATAGGGAAAAACATGACATCCCCGTCGCGTTACTATAGTAGCTTCTCAAGTCGGTACGATAACTATTTTTTTTATTAATTTTTTCTTATTTAATCGTACAGGAACTTTCTTTTTGTATTAAGAATTATAAGAGAACATTAATTTATTCAATCATACAGAAACGATTTTTTTTTTTTATTAGAAGTTATGAAAGGATAAATTTATTTTTTACAAAAAATCACGCAAAATATATAATAATAATATATGATAATAAAACAGAATCAAGATATAAAAAACGAGATGTCTATTATTACATATATAAATTTTAAAATATGTTTATTAGTAAAACATTAAAAATATATATGGTATAGATATATTTGCGTACCTTTTTTAGTTTTCTATTAAAAAATTTTTAATTTTTTATATTTTTAAATCTTACTAATTTATATGGACAATACAGATAATAATGTGATAAAAATAATAATATTAATAAGAATTGTAGCTGTGTGTATTTCACAAAGTCACTGCCGCGTCACTGTAGTAACTTTCCAGATTGCATAGATTAAATATCTCTTAGGATAATATTCATAAGGCAGATCTTATATTTAAGATCATTTCAAATTCGTCTTTCATGCTGTATGAATCGTTTCATTGGCTACGGAGCATCTGGAAATGGACTTGAGATGATCTCAAATATAAGATCAGACTGTATGAGTACCGACTTTGAGTGGCTTAAATCCCAGTAATTAATTAGTGGAAGTAGAACACTTGTTTGTCGAGTCATAAACGAGTTCAATGATATCTTGAAACTATCAGTGAATCACTTGGAGAAACAGAATTGTGACTCAGCTGGTTCTCTTTAAGGAATCTTATCGGAAGCGTTAGACTATTTGTGAATCATATCGAGTCGTTCGACTTGCCGAATTCGATTAGATGAAAACTGAAGGAAAAGCTATACAGTCGTGAAACCCAAGAGACAATTGTGAAACATCAATTTGCTAGTGTAGTTTTAGTTGACTGCTCATCGACGCATTTAAATAACTAAATAAAAACTCAGCCATTTATTAGGTCGGTACAAAAATTTGTCATGCATACACAAATGAAATAGAAAACGAAATTATCCAATTCCGGAGGATCATATAACTTTTAAATAAAATGTACAACATGTATTGATTCGATATCTTTTCCAACATTTAACAAATTCGTTCTATTCTCACTCTAATACCCAAACTTTATGAAAGAATTTGATGGAAAAATGACAAATCTTTCTCATTAGTCTAACTGAAGATCAAAATCGCGTCCCGAAGACGACAAGCATTTAGTTTTCTGCCGTCGTGATTGACGGACTTATCATACGTATGTATGTGTGAACCGTTGCGCTGGAATTCAACAACTTTGCTTTGTTGCAGTTAAAATTAATGGATCTCAGCGATGGTCTTGAATTGGTCCAGAGGCTCAGCGGTGAGAGGCCAACAAAATATGGAACGGCGCGCGTTTGGAGAAATTCGATAAAGGCTGCGGAATTGGTCGCACAGTATCTTGTTACTGCTGGAATGGTGCGGCCGGTGTCGGAAACTGGAGCGAATATTTTGGAGCAGATCTTGAACTCTTGGGCGTTGCTGCACGCAAAATTGAAGGACGTCGCGCCTACTTTACCCGGCATGATTAGAAAATTAATTGAACCCGCGGAGAGTGCTCAACATATTTATATCTTCTGTGCAGTACTTGCGAAACATGTGAGTAGATGCTTTTAATTCAAACATATCGAGAATTTAAAGGATCAAATATTTCGCGAGAACTTAAGAGAAGGTATCTTCTACAGGGTGTAGAGAAGATAACTCACGCAAGAACCGCAGTGTACAGATAGATTAGATCAAACAGAGCAAAAAATTCCTCTACCATTCTGCAAATAACCACGTAAAATTTTGAGTTATAAATAGAGATGTGCGAATCAAAGATTTTTAATGTCGAATCGAATCTCAGATTTTAATTTCGAATTCGAATCGAACCGAATGAAATCAAATTGAATCGTTAAAAGAATTTTTAATTAACATAATCGTTGTATTTAACATGAAAATAGTGACTTCAGTAACTAACAGAGAGAGATAACATTGATTATGTGATATCAATTTATTTTAAGGTAAGAGATATATAATATATAGTCGGTAAACGTGTATGAAATACAATTCCAGTCTTGAAAGCTGTACAACAACACATATCGATCCGACAGTTGTCAGTAAGAGTTTATCTAGAAGAGTTTATCTAGAAGAGTTTATTCATTATCTTATTTTAATATTTTTGAAGAAAATCTGAATGTATAGCAAACTTTTCAAGTCATGCTAATTCGCGTAAGATTGGATATCTTTAATAGTTCTTCGTTAATACTATTGTGTGCGATCCGTATTCGAATCTTTTCGATTCGAAACTTTCGAATTATTTGGATTCGAATCTGAATTCGAATTTAAATCGAATCGAATTTCATTTGATTAGATTCGATTCGAATTCGAATAGTTCGCACATCTCTAGTTATTAATCAAAGAAGATTCGTGAATGATCACGTGTCATACTGTAATGATATTATTGTGCATAATTGTACATCAATCTTGTTTAACCCCTTCGCTGTCAGACAAAATTACATTTTCGTGTTAAAAATGTTTCGAAAAATGAAAATCTTTAGAATGGCATGACAAACACAAAATTAAGGCTTTTGGGAGCGCTGAATTTGAATCTGAAGTCAGATTTTGAAAATTTATAATGGCGGATCCAATATGGCGGACCAAAATTCGAGATTTTCTTGGAATTTTGTGAACGTGGCATATGTTTATGTTTTGGTCTATATGTTTTCAGGGTTACTGGATTCAAATCTGAAGTTAGATTTGAACTCAGTATTATTAAAAAGCAACTTTCACTTTTATATATATATATATATACATAAAATCCCAAAATTTTTCCGCACTTTTGACCGCCATATTGGATTCGCCATTTTGAATTTTAAAAATCTGACTTCAGATTTGAATCCAGTAACCCTGAAAACAAATAGATTACCACTTTCACAAAATTTCAAGAAAATCTCGAATTTTTTGTCCTCTGTATTGGATCCGCCATTTTGAATTTTAAAAATCTGACTTCAGATTCAAATTCAGCGCCCCCAAGAACCTTCGGAAACCCATTCACAATCAAACCGAATGAAATTGAGCATATTTTTTTTTAATGCGCATATGTGCGTCATGGAGCAAAAGTGGCACGACTTTTTTTGCGCGTATATGCGTCACTAACAGGGAAGGGGTTAATTAATAACTAAACATGGTCATTTGGAAAATGGTGGAGGACTTTTTTGTTCAGTTTGACCTAATATACAAGTATGCAGCGGCAGACATCGTCATCGCAACTCGTCTATCGTATGGCGCGTCATGATCATTCACGAATCGTCTTTGATTAATAACACAAAATTTTACACAATTGTTCGTAAAATAGTAGAGGAATTTTTTGTTCTGTTTGACCTAATCTACCCGTATACCGCGGCATCTTCGTGTTATCCAGTTACTGGACATCCCGTATATATCTTCTATTTATTATACAGAGTGTTTACGAAGTAAAGTACTTGGACAAGCTTCTAGGACGTATTCCTCTTATCAAAATAAAGAGAAAGATTTTTATAAATCTATAACAAAATATGAGTAATTGCAAACAGTAAAACAAAGTTTATGTTAACGCGTTACTATGAAATAATTATAAGTAAACGTTTAATTATAACAGTCCAGGCGAGCGGTATGTTCAGGGCAGTCTACTTTAATTCTTCTTCAATTAACAGCTGAAAATTTTTTCATGATTGTATGCAAAATGATAAAGAGAGATTTGTGTTCAATTTGATAAGTTTTACTTGCATACAACGAATATATCATAAATTGTCAGATACTCTATATAATTTTTCATATAATAACGAAGTATATTTTTCTCATATATCGAAGTATATTGAATGATATTTTATTAAAATATATTCTGTGATATATATTAAAGTACATTCCGCTTATATATATCGAGGTATAGTATTCTTTATATAATTATAATTTATTATATTTCTCTATAATATACTCTATAAGAGATATCAATTATATTAGGAATATAATAAATGACTAATGAGGGCTGATGAGGATATATATATATATATATATATATATATATATATAGAGAGAGAGAGAGAGAGAGAGAGAGAGAGAGAGAGAGAGAGAGAGAGAGAGAAGTATATTACACATATAAAGAAATGGGATATATATAAAGAAATTCTCTTTTTAATTGCAGTTTGGCGATAGTATAAAACCTTTGGTGATCGAACTTTACATCAGAGCGTTGACGACGGACATGAACGAGCTGGAGAGTCAGAAAGCGAAGTCGGACGACGACAAGGTGCGCGAGACCGCGAAGCGCCTGAGCACGCAATTTCTCAAATTGGCGGACGTAGTTGACAGCAATATCGGCATCGCGAGGGAGTGCGTTCTGACAGCCTTCTCCTTGCACCCCACCAGAATCTGTTACGACAGAATAAAAGAGTTGGCAGTAGCGTGCGGGAAAGCGAAGGAGGACGGCGGGCCGCAGGATACTAGCACTTTCGAAGAGAAAAACAAGCTCAAAGAACTCGGAGAAGAAAGTCCTTGTCTGCCTGGCGCCCTGAAGGACGCGCAGACCAAGTCGATTGGCAACGACGACGTCAAGCCGACAATTTCGGCTGCGCCGTCGAGTTCGATGCCTCCGGAAGTTCAGCAGCAGCATCCGTCGCAGGATTCGACCATCAGCAGCACGGAGAAGAACATAGACTTCCAGAGCGGCCAAGTGACGGAGACGTTCGAGCACACGAATCAACTGTTGAAGAGCCTGCTGACGCGAAACCCCGACGCGACGACGAACAACGACAGGTGTCCGTTGCGTCCGAAGTGCGAGCTGAGCGGGCCGCTCAGCGAGCTCTGTTTCAATTGCGACGAGTTCATCAATAGTCAACAACTGAACGTCAATAAGTCGCAGCCAACGGCGCTGAACGCGAGCGCCGCAACGCCGCCGGTCGACGGGAGCAACGTGGAGAGAACGTTAGACGCGCTGATACTGATCAAAGGCGACGCAGTCACCGGCTCAGCCAACTACGACGAGACGTCCGTGCCCAGCCAGGTATTGGACGGCGAGAAACTCGGCCTCTCACCGCAGCTGTGCGACGATCTCGCTGTGGTGCTGAGCAGCCCGCGCTACCACATGCTCAGCTGGGTGCTGGACTGGAACGAACTGAAGGGTCTGTGCGAGCGCTATCTGGAGAATGCCGAGGAGATGCGCAACACGAACAAAGAGCTCAAGTACCTGAACATCGATTACTCGCAGTTCAAGGACTGGCCGTCGGAGGAGGACACCAAGGACGTGTTCTTCGGCATCGAGAAGGGCTACGAGCAGTGGGTGGATCCGCCGTCCGACAATTCCGAGCAGTTCGGCAGCTTCCAGCCGGCCGGCGGCTACAAGCGCTCGTCGACCCGGCGCAGCATAGACGACACCACGGATTCGGACAGCGGCAGTATATTGCGCGTGCGACGTGCCGGCAGGGCCCGCAAGGTCCTGAGACTAGAGTCGTCCGAGAGCGACTGCGACAGCGCGGAGCGTAAGCCAAAGCACTTTCGGAATAGGATCAGCTCGGTGTCGGACAGCGACAGTAACACGCAGGACAGCCAAACAGACAGCCTAGGCAGCGACGGTTGCCGGCTGGAGACAAAGAAGAAGTCCAACAAATCCAACGGGAAGGAGGCCGCGAAGAAACGGCCCAAGTCGTCCAAGCTCACCGTCGAGTCCGTGTCGCATTTTCATATGCTGGTGAATGAGGACGCGCGGCACACGAGCGCGGCGCACGAGGACGCCAGCGGGTCCGACGTCAGCAGCGACATTATCACGCTGTTCTCCGCGGACATGGACGAGAACAAGCGCGAGACGATCAAGGGCTCGACGTACACCGCCGCAGCGCCGTTGATCATCACCGAGAGGCGGAGCGATCCCGCGGTGCTCAAGTCCTTGCGGATGTTCAGGCCGCAGAACTCGAAGAAGCCGACGCGGATCGCGCAGCTGCTGCAGAAGAACCTTGTCAACAAGAGCAAAGACAACGGCGATGACCGGGACGAGCAGCAGGCGGCGGGGAACATCGCTGCCAAGTTCGCACCGATGCTGAGCACGCTGAACCTGAATCCGAAGATCGTGCTTACGCGCGCCGACGAGGCCGACTGCAAGCAACTGCCGCGCGCGAAGAAGCCCCAGCAGCGTCTCAGCAGCGGCGATATCACCAGCGAACTGATCAACATACAGAAGACGATGCCGTATAACAAGAGCGTAATGACAACGTATCAGAAACAAAAGGAGCGCGCGACCGGCAAGAGCAACAACTCCAGCGGCAAGAACGACCTGGGCTGCTCGGTGGTGGTAGACAGCCGGCACGATCACCGTCATCATCTCGGCGCCGTCAAGTCCAACTTGGGTAAGACCAAGTTTGATATTCTCGCGCAGGCCGTTAGGGATTCCGATATATTGGCTAAGAACGTGCCGGGTTTGAATTCGCTGGACATGATGGTGCCGCCGCGGGTACGCCCCACGGTGAACGTCGTGCAGCTGTCCAGAAGCGTGCCGCAGAGCCCAAGCTCGGCGAGTGCCGCGGCTACGGCGGCGGCGATCAACAGCGGCAACACGCCGCCGCGGCCGACGCGCACTCCCAGCGTGGCCGGTAGCAGCAGCAGCAGCAGCAGCAGCAGCAGCAGCAGCAGCAGCAGCAGCAGTAGCAGTAGTAGCAGCAGCAGCAGCAGCAGCGGCGGTAGCATACAGCTGCCAGGCACGCCGTCCTCCGGCGGCCACGACAGCGGCGTCAGTATGAGCCCGGCCGGCCAGACGCCGCCGCCGAGGTCGTCGAATATGCCGGATATCGGCGAGGAGGCCAATCAGCCGCCGGACGCGCTGCCGACGAGCGTCGTCGTCGCGTCCACGCTCAGCGCCGCGTCCTCCTCGGCGCACCGTCACGACACCGGCGAGCCGTCGAATCCGCGCGCGCTAGCAATCCGGCGCGTGAGCCAGCAAAACCTATCTCCGAAAAAGTCACCCTCCTCACCGTGCGCCGCCCCAAGCAGCGCCGCGACCACGACTACCACGACGACAACGACAATAATACCGACAATGACGACAACGACGACGACGACGGCGACGACGACGAGCTTGGGAGTGGTGGCACAGACAGCCATCACCAGCTCGTCAGAGTCGGTGAAAGTCATCTGCAAGCCAGACGGCAGTTACCAGATCACCGCGCTCAATCCGAATCTCGTGTCGAGTCAGAGAAACCTCTTAGCGTTGCAGAGCCTAGACGACGACGGTAACGCGACTTTTACGCTGCAGACGCAGCAGCAGCAGCAACGCGCCGTCGTCGACGCGACGTCGATCGGCGCGTCGTCAAATCGGAACGCCTACGACCACCGAACGTTGTCCGGCGGCTCCTCCGTCAAGGGCGCGTTGCAGAACGCCGGCCAGAACGCCGTGCTGCCCAAGTTTCAGCAGGCCTTTCGCAAGACCATCTACACCAACTTAACGGCGGACGCGACCGCGTCGACGGAGACATCGCTGAGCAGCGTTCAGCAAGTTACCACCACTACCGTCGCGCAGAAGACGATGAATCTATCGAAAGCGGTGCAAACGTCCGTGCCCAACAGTCAGCAGCCGCCGCAGCAGCAGCAGCAGCAGCAACAACAACAACAAGAACAAACGAACCCCGCCACGGGTATCAATATACAGTCCATCTCCGCCGCTAATATTTCGAACCTGCAGCTGCCGAGCGGCGGCTCGATACTCAATATCGTGCAGAACGCAGGCAACAACAGCGCGACAAACGCCTCCAGCAGCAGTCCGAACACCGCCGCCGCCGCCGCCGCCGCCGCCGCCAACCAGGCACTGACGCAGCTCGTGCAGAACGCCAGCTCGCAGGGCGTCATATATACGCACAAAGTGATTGCCAGTAGCAATCCGAATCAGTTCAACCTCATCCCGGCGATATCGCACACCAATTCGATATCGCCCGGCAGGACCCCGGTGGTGAAGCTGAACATCATCCGCGCGCCGGTGAGGCAGCCGAATTTGGCGGGCACCACCATCCAAGCGGTGCTGACGCCGAGATTGCAGCAACAGGCGGCTCGAGCGGACACTATGATCGGTACCGCGATGGAAGTGAACAATCAAGTGAGCTCGACGACTTTGGAACAGCTGAGGGAGTTTGAGAGTGTGCTGGAACAAGTGAAGGAGAGGAGTATCCAGCCGCAGTCCCACCTCACGATCGTCAGTAACACGAACACGACGACCGTACAGACGCAGACCACCGCGCAGCAGCCTGCCATGACCAAGCAGCAGCAGCAGATCACCGTGAGCGCATTGGCGCAGCAGCTGATGATGCCGGCACAGTCGCCCAGCGGAGGCGGCGGCGGCGGTGGCGGCGGTGGCGGCGGCGGCGGCGGCGGCGGCAACAATAACAACAACAACAACAATAACAACAACAACAATGACTTCCCTAGCAACGGCGGCACCGTCACGTTTCAAGGGGAGCCCGTGTTTTCGCAAAAGGTCTCGTTGGCCTACGTGAATCCGAGCAGCGTCAAGGTGATGGGAGCCAACTCCACGACACCGGTAGTCGTGGTCACCAGCTACTGTCAACCGGCGGCGTCGCCCGCGCTGAGCGTCACCTCGCAGAGCTCGTCGAGCCCGTGCGTCACCCCGGCACCGGCGCCGGTTCCATCGGCCGGCAAGACACCACCATCGTCCACCAAGAGCATGAAGAAGTCAACGTCGAAGACGCTGAAGAGCAGTGCCACCAATACCTCCAAGACACCGCCGATACCGAAGCCGCAGCAGAAGCCGCAGGAAGACGAGCAGACCGCGCAGCGGATCTACGCGATCCTCGACGAGTACGCGGAGCAGCTGCGCAACTCGCCCGACTTGAACAACAAGCCCGCGCCCAGAAGAAGATCCAACCCACCGACCAACCCGAGCCAAACGTCCAAGCGCAAGAAGTCGGGCAAAAACAAGCCGGTGAGCTCGCAGACCTCAGAACTCAGCCCGAGCACGGATGACCTTGGTAGAACCATGGGCAGCGAGGACTCGTCGAGTGGCGTCGTGCACGTACAGGACAGTCCGGCTGGCTTCTCCGCGCCGGAGGAGCCGCCGGTGAGCATGGCCAGTGTCGTGGAAAGCGCCGAGGTGCGCAACCTGACGAGCGACTCGAACGACGACGTTGAGCTGAATCTGAAGCGGCGGAACCTCATCTTCGCGGAGCCGGGCTCGGGCCAGCCGCGCACGGTGATCGTGCAAGAGGCACTGCAAACCGGCTCGGTGAGCGTCAGCGAGGCCTTCGCTTCCGCTGTCACGAGCAAAATGGGCGGCGCGGCGGTGCTGATGCCGACGAATCTCCTGTTGCCGCTGATGAAGGGCACTCAACAGTTCACCGTGGTGTCCGGCTCCAAGCTGGTGGCGATGCCGACGGCGGTGCGCACCGCCGCCGGCAACGCCGCGATGTCAAACGCCTTGGTGCTGCAATCCTTCCTCAATCAAGGCACCAAGTTGATCTCCCCGCAGGCGCAGGTCAAGCAGATGAAGCTGCCGCCCACCTTGCAGTCTTTGTCGAACAGCCAGACGCTGAACACGAGCGTGCCGAACATCCAGGCCGCGTCCGTGGTGATACCGCAGTCCGAGAGCGCGCAGTTCGCCGTGGAGACCGCTACGACGACGACGGTGGCGGTGCCGGACAAGCCTACTGTGATCAGTGACATCACGCTGAAGAACGACACGACGGTGGCTGCCGGCGACGGCAGCGGGTTGACGATCGACCCCGCGGCGAACGCCACCATTGTGGTGAACAAGAGCAGTCCCACCATCAGCCTTATACCCAGAGGCATCAGCGAGATCGCGGACAACCAGCAGATATGCGGCGTCATCACGAGCAATCCGAACCTGTCGCTGCAGAGCACAAGGCTGTACAACTCCAACATACACAAACTGTCGTCCCCCACCAACTTGAAGTCCGACAACGCCATGGTGTGCATCACACCGGCCGGTGCCGCCGCCGCCGTCGCCGCCGTCGTCACGCACTCGCCGGAAAAAAAGTCCCAAGACACTCAGGTCGTGGACAAGTCGTTGTGTATGCAAACCCCCGGCACCCTCGCGCTTTCCTTCGGCTCGCAGACCGACATAAACGCTATTCTAAATGACGATCAGCATCAGCATCAGCATCAGCAAGAGAATCAGCAACATCCTCTGCAACAACACAAAGATATGAAGGAGGCGTTCACCGAGATCACGTCCGCCAACAAAATCGTTTCCCCGAAAACGGTAAAGAGAAAACTCGAGGACAGTATCGATATGCAGGAAAGTGTATCAAGAACTTTGATCCCCACGAACATTGCCACGTCGTTACAAAATAATACGAAAATTGGTAAGGGCTCGCTCACGACACACGTAGTGGAAATGTGTTGTTTTGCGTCTTTCACACGGCCGTACCATTCGGTTTTTGCACATTTTTGTACGGTGTACTTACACTGTGTGTTGTGCCAGCTACAACTGCCTGTTGTTTTCGTTGTCGTCATTAGTCAGTCGCAGCTTATACGTAGGAGGAGTGACTTTTTACCCCGTTGATTATATCATTTTATTATTTTATTATTATTATTGTTATTATTATTATTGCTATTGCTATATTTGTTATATTGTTTATTTTTATTATTATTATAATTGCAGATATGAAGTCAAAACGGGCCTAAATGTCAGATGCTCCAAGATTGAGACACTTTTATCTCGATGAGCTTCACAACATATTTTATATTCAATAGAAGAATTTGTTCTTTAAGAGATACATTTTTGAGAATTTCTTTAAAAGATACATTTTTCTATTGAATATGAGATTCGTGGCTAAACTCATTAAAAGTGTTGCGATCTTTGAACCTCTGGGTTACAGAAGTGTGAAAATTATTAGAATAATTTTGATTTCTCTATTTATTTTTTCTGATTGTTTCAGAAATTATTACAATTTGTTATCAATATTCTCTATAAGTCTTAAAATGATTACAGTATTACATATTGTACGACTAAATCATATAAATAAAAAATAACAATCATATTATATATTAGATTCTGTTGTGAAATATACTTTGCATGAAAAAGTAAATTTTTATATTGGTAAAAGCGGATATCTTATACACTAAGAAAAGTAGTTGAGAATTTATTTTTGGAATATAAAGTTCGTTTCTGTGAAACGAACCCGTATTATTTATATAATTTAGTCGTGCAATATGTGATACAAATTTAATTATTTTAGACCTATAAGAAATAATACTAATCGTAGTATTTTCTGAAATTTATCGAAAATAACAATTAAAATTAATGAAGAAATCAAAATTGTTCTAATAATTCTCATACCTCTGTATACTCGTTTGCAGAACGGTTTGAGCACTTTCCTCGACATACTTTAGAGTGCAGCCGACGTTCAATGAGAGAATGTGTTTTTGATTAATTCTCGTAAGACAGCTTCTTCAACTAGATGTCGGATTCGTTTTGAAATTTGCTAAAAGTGTCCAAACTGTTCTGCAAACGAGTAAATAAATAACAGTAGAATGCATGATGTTTTTTGATGCAATTTCGCATTAGTCTCGACTATCACACTCGGCACTTAGCCCCGTTTTCACTTGAAATTAACGATCTACTGGCGATTGAGTCTGATGGAAAATTCTGTATACATTACCTTAGATTAGAGTACACATGTAATATCGCAGATAATGTTTATCACGAATATTGCGCGTGTACTAATGTCGACTAATGCTCTGTTCGTTGTTCTTCTTGTAGAATTCATGTCTTCAATCGCCTCGACGAACAAGCAGCCGACCATTATCGACAACACCTTCCTGGTAACTGGCGGTCCGAGCAGTTCAGACAGCCAGGAATCGCCGGTGCAACAGACGACCGAAATGATCGACAGATCGTGCAAGATCGGCAACGGGCTGCTGTACGGAAACGCACGCTTACAGGAAGCATGGGAGCCAGAGGGGAAGGTGTCGCCGGACACGCCGTGGAGATATATCCCCACGTCGATGAACATGTTGAACAACGAGCCGTTCAAAGCGTATGTCAGGTAGTGATTAGTTAACGCAAGCATTTCGTATCATATCGGACGTATTATAAAAGCAAAGTTGTAAAAATATTGAATTTTTCTCGATTTGATAATTGATTTTAATAAATACGTTTGAATTCGTTTTAATTAACGGTTGATTCAAGCAAAGTCAATCAAAATTTAATTGACGATTCATCTCAACGAATTCAATTAGAGACTATTTAATTGACGATTGGATTGGTGAAAGGAAAGAGCCAGACTGATGTGACGTTCTGAAAAAAGATAAATTTTTGGGAAAATAAAATAAATCTTGCGAAAATATTAACTAAGTGACTATTAAACTTTATATTACTGTTTTTGTTATTTAGGAAAATTTATAAATATATAGCATATGATCGAACTCACGACTGTAAAAAAGCGGCAGGAAAAATAGCGTCTGTTCTAGTGATCTGAAAAGATCAAGAAACCAAAAAATTTCTTAAATAATATGCTCGTAGTTAGAAGATGAACTTAAAAAATATAGAAAAACATTAAACTTAATATCTTTTTAATAGTACAAAATAACAAAAATTTCGATATTTAATTTTTAAACAGCTATTGTTTCTACAATTTTCGTTCTGTAGCTTAATATTTAGATTCATCCTGCAAGTATATTATTATTAAAGAAATATATAATATATAATATATTATTATTAAATTATATGTAAAATATATTAATAAATATAAAAATATTAATAAAATATTAATAAAAATATAGATAATAAATTATATTTAATAATATAATTATTATTAAATTATATTATATATAATATGTAATATATTATTATTAAAGAATTTCTCTTTTTCATCTCAAATCATTAAAACAGACGCTATTTTTCCCGTTGATTACAGCGATATTTTTTGCAGTACTCGGCCACATGCTACACATTTGTTTATAATTTTCCTAAATAACAAAAGTATTAATGTAAAATTGAATAGTTAATTAATATACAATGTTTCAAAACATTCTGTTGATCCACTTTCACAAAATTAATTCCCAAAAATACGCTTTTTTATAGAACGTTACATTGGTCTGGTCCATTAACAACTGAACTCAGCAAATTTAATTACGGGCCATTTAGTTGACGATTGAACTTGGTAAATTGCAACTCTTTTCCTTTATGAGTTTTTCCACGCATGCCATATTTCAAAAGAAAAATGGTATCTTGAAACTTACTAAAAAATAAATTTTCCTATCGAATATGGGATGTACTGTGAAACTCATCGAGAAGAAGTATTGCAACTTTTAGTCAGCCGACTGTATATTGCTCGCGTTGGAAACAAATGAACGACTCTAAAAGAAAAAAAGAAAAGCACAATCTGGAAAACCTCAAAACATTAGTTGTATTTCTTCTGTTATGTTAGAAGTAATTCGAACTCTACGGTGACATTGGATGGCAAGAAAGAACAAGAGAATCGAATGTCCATCCCTAATTCCAGGGACGACATGGAGAATGGGCCGAGCGTGTTGCAAATTATCAACAAAGGCCACAGCATTGAAATGGCGAGCGGGCAGATCTATCAGTCGAACATGAAAAAGTACTTCATGAATCACACTCTCGAATCATTCGGCAACAAGAACAGCATGTTGAAGGCGCAGCTGATGCCAAGGCTGGACCGCGAATTGATGCAGCAAAGGATGGATAGGAAGACCGCGGCGTATGAGCGCGAGCTGAAGCTGCAGAAGAGCCTGTCGGAGGAGTGCGAGGATCTGGGCGTCGACGAGCCGAGTACCAGCGAGCTGTTCCCCGAGGCGGACCTGCTGTTCGACACCAATCATTCGCCGTCGTACGACCACTCCTCGCAGGATGCATCCTGCAGTCAACCCTTGGGCATGAAGCCATACAACAACACGTACTTCCGCACGATGGACTCGTCGAGTGGCAGCCGGGACGACAGTCCGATCAACGACTTGATCAAGATGAACGAGCGTAAGAAAGGCGCGAATCAACGCGCGAGGACACTGAAGGACTCGATGAAGCGGAGCAAGCGAGAGAAGGAGGACTCAAACCTGGTGGACCATTCGACAAAGCACATGCGACTGACGCTGGACAGCCTGAGCCAGGACGAGGCGTCGAACAGTAACTCGGACATGTCCCGCTTGTCGCCGGGGAATCTCGGTTCGTTGGAGAACGACTCGTCGAAGGACATGAGCCATCGTGCCAAGCTGATCTCGAGGATCGGCTCGAAGGAGGGTACACCCAGCAGCGTGTCCAGCATCCCATCTAACATGAAGCTCGACATGGACATGGACTCAGAGTCATTGCCGCCCAGCATGAACGTCAACAACATCTCGATGGTAAGCGACGGCGACGAGAGCCTCACGTTACTGGGCGGCAACACCGCAGACGTCACCATACCATCGCCCTTGTCGCCGATGACAAACGCTGGGCCGCTGCTATCCACGCACAACAAGTACACGTACATCAACAAAAAGCGCATGACCTCGTCGAAGGTGCACGGCTACATGGCATGGGAGAGCCCGATGTCGGAACGCACGAGATCGAGTAGCGACGACGAGGACTCAAGCGTCAGCGAATCGATCAGCAGTCAGCCGGAAGACAACATCTTGAGCAACGGCCTGGAGGATAGCGTGCAGACCCTAAAGGCCTTGGCGGCTGATCGGCGCTGCACCTACGTGAAGAAGAAAGACAAGCTGCAGGTGAAGGCGAGGGTAGTGCTGAACCGCGCCGACCACACCAAGGCGGCGACAGTGTTGCCGTCGATGAAGCGCCTGCCCAAAACCACGGCGGAGACGATCGCGGCGGCAGAGTCGCTGGTGATGTCGAGCGACAAGGTGTCAGAGGCGTCCGAGGACGAGGCCAACAACATCGTGCTCTCGATGGAGCCAGACTGCCGCGCCAGGCGGTCCAGCTTGCGCGGCCACGTGAAGAAAGGCTGCGCCTGCTGCAACGGCTCGCCCGAGCGCCCGAAGAAGAAGACAACGGCGCCAACGGTCAAGCCGGATCACACCAAGCAGAAGAAGCGGCTGCTGGCGAAGCAGCCCGGCAAGAAGAGGTAGTCCTAGCGATCGAGCGCTCGCGCGAGCACCGCTATGTGTTGCTATATCCTTGTCGGCGCGTCACTGTCAAGCCGACCCTCGGCCCTCGCAGCCACGAGGAAGCCCATCGACCACACGCCCCGTTACGACCGAGACCGTCAGATGACTGCGGGAGCGATGCGTCGCTGTTGTCTGTTGCGATCGAGAAGAATACGCTTCGGACAGTAACGATCCTGCGCAGGATCTGCGACGATGGCATTGTAAATATTAGGAGCGCGCGGCTTATAGACGCGATTTCCGCCATTCACCGGGACACTTGGCCGCTGCTGCATTTGCAGTGCATAGGTTCAGTCTAGTATGTGAGAGAGGAGGAGGGAGAAAGAGAGAGAGAGAGAGAGAAAGAGAGAGATATATCTTCTCTCTGTGAGTTTAAATTAAACAATGAATTCATTTTACATTGTTGTGAATGCGTATATAGATATACTTATGTGTGTATGTATGCGTGTACACGCGCGCGCGCGCGCGCGCGCGTGTGTGTGTGTGTGTGTGTGTGTGTGTGTGTGTGTGTGTGTGTGTGTGTGTGTGTGAGAGAGAAAGAGAGAGCGAGAGAGAAGCAGTACGGTTTAGTTAGAATTCTCGCGTCGATAACAGTAGGTCATCCTTCTCTACCATTAGGTGTTAATTACCACATTAGATTAAGATATAGAGATCATTTATGAGTGGCAGACTTAGATTTAAATCGTTAAGGACCGTTTAGCGACGCAATCTAGTCAAGTCGATAAGCTCTGCGACGAGAAATAGGCAACGGACGGATGGGTGTGAACAAAAAACATTAAGTAAAATATAAGCGCAGCCGTAATAAGATCGTTGATAGAACCCTCGCAGATTAAAGAAAAAAAAGAGCCTGAATTTATATAATTCAAACCTACAGTACGTCTCTATCATGGAGTGAAGCTATTCCACGTTGTAACACGGTGTGGTCAGACTGAATAGACAAATAATACTAGAGTCTCTCCGAGGAAAATTATAGGATATAGTTGATGAGAGAGAGAGAGAGAGAGAGAAAGGGGGGGGAGAGTATGTGCAGTTTCTTTGGAATACATCATCTTTGCCTTTCGTGTAATGCTTACATCTGTATAACTTTAACTTCATAGAGGAGGATAAATTGTCGCAATGAACTCTCGGCGCTCTGCTCTTAAACAGCGCCTAGAAAAGACGGGATTATTTGACTAATAATAATAAAAATAATAATAGTAATATAATAATAATTAATAATAAAAGTAATATATGCACGACTTAAGTATGAGGTATATAACAAAGAAGAATAAAAAAAAAGAAATGTCGCAATAATGTTCTACAAATTATTCTAACAAGCTGTCTGTCATACGGCTCGACCATACCTTGTACCATGGTGCATGTAAAAAAATCCACAATTGTACATTACATAGATATAATTCATTAAAAGGTATATATATATATATATATATATCGCTGCACTTTAGTACAAAAATGCTTCACTTGGTTTCTCGAGGATGACAAGTTTATATCGTATTTCCATGTGCTGTCACGGTGACATGTGAGAATGGCTGCGATCTTAACTCACGGATTAACTCTAATCTTGTAACTCTTGTAAAATCTCGCGAACTGGACGGGCTGCGCGGGAGAGTTCATCCGATTATAGTTTCGTTGTCGTCGTCGAAAGCTGATATCCATTCCACGAACTTTGCCCCGACGTAATATACATATATATATATACATATACATATGTAGAAAAAACTCGTCGATTTGTTCTTTCTCTCTTTTTCTATTTTCTTTCGATGTCGCAAGGATTAAGGGAAAAAAATCGTAGCTTCAAGTAACCGAGATGTAACGTTCCTGTGAATAGTGTCGTTACGTGATATGAACCAAAGTAAGAAAGGCTCTTTCGAGTAGATGTGTGTGAAGGAAACGCGTAATAAGTCGATGTGGCGGGTGAGAGTAGCATATATATTATACGTATAGAATATGTAAACTACATTTACAAATTAATCCGGTGGAGCTCCGTGGATCTCTTTTTTTTTTTTATTTTGTTCTCTTAATTTCCGGAGAATTTTAATGAAAAAAAAAGAAGGAATTAGAAACATTGTTTCGAATGTGTTTAGGTGGTCGTTTTAATACTTTATCTAGATGTAAATAGCCCGATTATCGGATTGATATTCTTTATTATTATTGCTATTATATTATTATTACTATTATTATTATATATTCGATATATCAGGTCGCATACAAGCCAGGCACTAAGCGAGAACCGATGTGAAGGCTTCTTTCTCTGATTTAGCGTGAGAGTTTTGAGATCAGTCGCGAGACGGAAGGCGAGTCATTGCACTGTTTTGTAGTGGAAGAACGCTTGGATACGGGACAGGGCAGAGCGACGAAGAGTCAAATTGTTTGAGGGCGCCGCGATACTCGTGTCGTCGGCTTTGATATCATATCATATCATTTTATATAAACGAACAGTCCGGTGAATGGGCGAGCACACATTGAGCGATAATTTGTACTTTCTTTTGGCGAAAAGTTTCCAGAGCGATTCTGCTTTTTCTTTTGTATACTTTTTCTTTAGTTCGCCTCATGTTGCCGCGCGATAGTTTACATATTCTGCACGTACACCAACGCCGAATGGCATGGTTATATACTTTCTGTTTCCTTCGCGAATATATGACACACACACACACACACACACACACACACACACACACACACACACACACACACACACAC
>NW_022639499.1:1042549-1178717 GCF_010583005.1 Odontomachus brunneus
CACACACACACACACACACACACACACACACACACACACACACACACACACACACACACAGGCGTACAGAATCGCATTTCTTTCGGTTCCCCATTCGATTGGAAGGACAAGCAAGAAGGTATCTACCTCGTGCGCTTAATCCCTCTAGTTTATCTCGCGCGTATTCCCCGTTTGCGTTTCGCAGATGGAGGCCTGGAGATTCCGAGTTTGCAAATCGCTCAGTATTGCGCGCTGCGTCGTCGCTTCGTTCGTTTGTACTCGCGTTTTCTTCCTCGATCTCGTTTTATAGTCGCGAGCGAGAAGATCCCGATAGAGAATTGCATTTCCACTTTGTATGCGTACGCGTTCAAGTAGATGCGCCTTGATTGTATCATCTCGTATTTATTTCCACGCTACGGGAAGAGTTTCCGCGATCCATAAAGGAGGCACGCGTGTGTATAAATAGACGGGGCCTTTCGTTCAATGACTTCAGTGTTAAGTTGAAGTCAAGACACCGGTCTGCAGGTATTCTCCGCCCGTAAAGCACACGTTCCCTCCTCGTGGACCGATTCTTCTTCGATCTTCTTCGCGCGCGCGTCACTTTCTTCCGCGGCCTCCTTAATGTTCCCCTTCATTTCGCCGTGAGGAGCGTGAGGAGACAGACACTTGCGCTTCTATCTGAGCCATTTGTGTAAAACGATACCCAGTCAGGAATGATCTGTCGAAACGGTGTAGTTCAGACGAATCATTTCTGATTGAAGAGAGGCGGTCAGCGAGACTGTCCGAAGTTCGTCTATTTATTCCCATGCTAAGGAAAAAATAAGAAGGCGAGCTCTATCTTCCTGTATATTAGAAACTGAAGAAGAAAGATTGTATGAGCATGCGTGTGTGTAGGCGTGTACGTGTGTAGGAGAGGAAGAGGAAGAGATGTGGAGAAAGAGAGAGACGTTGTGTTGTCGTCGTCGTCTCCGTGTGTATAAAATTTCGAGCGAATGTCTCGCACCAAATAGAGATATGCGTATTTTTTGAATGGAACGTGTTGAGAGAAGAAAGAGAGAGAGAGAGAGATAGCTTCTAGCTCGCGCGTGTAAACGGACATGGCACGTGTGTGCCACCACTCGATTCGTCGGTGATAGTCTGGCCTTTCGCCACCCAATTTAGTCGTACCAATCGCATTTATCATAGAGGGGTATGTAGTCTTCGTCGTCGTTGTTGTAAGGCAAACCCGAGACGGACTCGAGGAAGGAAGCAACCGAGCGGGAAAGAGAGAGAAAGAGGAAATGCACGGGAAATCGTGTTCGAAACGAGATTCGAGAGTCGCCGGTATAATCGCGACGTTTTGATTGTCATCGACGAGCAAGGACGTCGCGCGTTTCGTGCGCGCGTCTGGAGCGCATCGCGATTTCGCCGGTCTCGTTCTTTGATTCCGAGGATCGTGGTGAGATTTTCAAAAGCCAGCTTCTCTAGGTACTTAACAAAGGGAAGGGAGGGAGAGAGAAGGAAGGGATGGAGAGAGAAGTGAAGAAAGAGGGAGAAGAAAATGATAAGATAAACAACCTGCTTTACACTGGCCGTTAAGCGATAACTTAAGAGTTTTTGTATCATATGTTTGTTAAGACTACTGTTTTTGTCACTCAGCACCCTACCAGTATTCGGGAGAGAAAGAGAGAGAGAGAGAGAGAGAGAGAGAGAGAGAGAGAGAGAGAGAGTGCGAGTGAGGAAATGAGTGAGAGGAAACGTGCGAAAAAGGAATAAAAAAAAAGAGAAAAAACAGTGCAAGCGTCGTACATCGTACTTTAGTATCATTAAAACGAGCGACGTGTTTAGTAAGAGTGAAGAGAGCCAGAGATATAAGTGCGTGTGAGTACAGACATGCGAATGAGCAAAAGGTGAAAGGAATGTGAAGAGACGAGAAGGGAGGGAGAGATTCAGACGAGCGAACGGCCGTACATCTGCAAAACGTACATTCATTAAACTACGTATTGTCGTTTAGCACAAATCAGTTGAAGCGCGCGTAATATCTGAGCGATCAGCGACGTAATAGCGATGAGCGGAGAACGAGGACGAGATGAACAACGGCGTTATATATATATATATATATATATTATATACAGACACAAGATCCTAAAAGTAAAATCAATCGAACGTGCGGACAGAGAGAGAGAAAGAGAGACCGGTGGTGTGCATTCACCCCCGAATACGACGCCAGAAGAAACGCTCCTGTGTACATAACGAAATAATTAATGAGGGAGGAAGGGAAGAAACGACAGAACGAGTCTCGCGGAGAGAACATTTCTACTATATATAGGTATGGTACTCCGCTCTATACATATACACTGTAAGAAAAATTGTACCAAGTGTCTCTCGAGAACGTGACGCGCTGCGAACGGGTGAGCCCTTCGCGAGACCCTTCGCGATCTCGAGGCGAAACGCCTCTCCGAGTTTTCTTGAGGAACTTGAAGGTTTTTATGTGAAGGGAACCAAGCGCCAGTGTGTAGTTGTAAGTCGGTCTCGTCCGAGGAAAAATTTTGGAGATTGTCACCTTTTGCAGATGCTCGTATGGAACTGACTGCTATAAGAGTCTAGAATGTACGGAAGAAAAAAAGAATCCCAGAGAAACGTAGATACACAAAAACAGAGCCACGACTAGCCGTTCTCGTGCTTTTACATCGGTTAACTGTACATTTATAATATTGTAATTATATCACGCATACACCTACAGTTGATAATATTAATCGATAATAGAAACTATTGACTATAAATATGCCATATGATGAAACTGTTAATTAATTATTATTTATTTATACTTAATACTGTGCGAGCTATAGTAGAGAGTTTAAAGTCCATTAATTGGTTTGTTAAGACATCTAAAGAAGCAGTTAAAATAAAGTTATCAAAAAAGTTTAGCTTTCATTGCATCTACCTTCTTGCAATTCTTCTCTGTAAAAGAACAAAAAAGAAATGGAGGGTGGAAGATTAATTAGCTTCAATTTGACAGTTTTGAGAGTGGCAGAGAACAGTGTCGTGCGCGTTATACACTCCAGAGAGAAAGCTGCTTAATCGCTTTCGAAGTTACTTGTTTCTCAGATCTGGAATGGCGTCAGATCTTGGTGGCGTTTGGTACCTTCTGTATAAAAGCCGTTCAACCTGTGGTATTTGCGTGTACATTGAACGAGAAACCAATGCACAAATTGCAACCGCGACTGACGTGGAAGAGCTTTCCAGATAACGAGACAGCGACGAGGCGTGTCTGCCGTATTTTGACGACGGAAGCACTTCGCAAGAAATAGGGTTTCATTTCGCGAAGCGAATTTGCAACTTTTATCATCGTACTGTACTTATCGAGTCTTAAGAGGATGTTTTCTTTTTTTTTCTTCTTTTTTTACGTTCATTTTATCGAGTAGTCAAACTGAGTTGTTGCGTGGGCAATTTTCGGCCTTGTTCTGCAAAAACAATGTTCTGCTAAAAACGCTCAGGTCAGATTAGATATACATATAAATATGCAATATAGAATTGTAATATTTTGGAGATTTTTGTTATTATAGAACTGTAATATATATTTTGGAAATTATTTTAGAACGTGATTACGTGAAGGGACATGTGATTTACTATGTAAAGGAATACTTGTCGGTACTTAAGTTCGTTATATTTCTGTAATTTTCAATACACAATGTCAGAAAGGAATAGAGAGAATCATATCTGTAATATTTTCTTTAACTAGCCAAAGAGGAGCGTGCTTTTCTTTTTTTTTTTTGCTGATTTTATAAATTTTCGTGTTTTACTATGGTTTTATAAAGACATAACTATACGCCCTGTGGTGTAAACAATATTTATGCGTGATAATATTTAATTTACAAAAAATTTATTTTATTTATAAAATAAATTTATATTCCTTTTCAATAGATATGTATATGTACATATGCTGTATATATATATGTATGTATATATACAGGCTTTCCGAGCTTTTAGGAGGAAATTTTCGGGAAAAATTTCCTTATTTATAATTTTCCATTTTTTATCTTTAACTTTTGACTTTATTGTACATATGGAATCCGAAATGCGATGCCAGAAGCTTGCAGAATCGTTTTGCGGGAATGGGATCGGTTTTCAGGAATATATTGTGGTCCAGTCGGGAATTTTAAAATCGCACACAGCAGTAGTTGACCGATCCTATGGATTTATTTCTGTGGAAGTTGAGAAACGAGAGGATGTGAATGAAAGAGAAAGAGAGATAGAAAGAATGTTCGTATGTGTGTGTGTGTGTGTGTGTGAGAGAGAGAGAAAGAGGGGAGAAAGAGAGAGAAAAAAGAAGATGAAAATACTCTCCGTGGATATGACTGTACAGCGTATTAACTTGTCCGGAGGTACATATATCGAGGATCCTTTTTCAAAAAACTGAAGTATTAAGGATTGCATATTGTACATAAACAAGACATATTTTCTATATAAGGGACGTCGCTCGGTAAAGGTCGATGGCTCGAAAAAATATTGCAATATTATGATAATTCTTTCAAGCGGTAGGATAGCCTTTAATCGTTTTATGTAATGTAATGATAGAAAAAGGGTCTGGCAGAATAAAAGTGAAAGTTCTGTATTTAAACATTCTGTCGGTGTACGTTCATTCACACACACACACACACGCATACGTTCTATACACACACACACACACAAATACACGATACGCATCATCCATTAGCGTAAATTTTTTCGACAAATTTGCGATATTCCCGGAAGTTGCAGGTAAATTTCTTAAATTCGTCACTTTTTGCAGAGAAGAATGTCGAGTCGAAGATTCGGATGATTTGTCGCGGGCAAAAATAGCTTGAACAAGTTCGATCTCGATGCTCCTTTCATCATTCATCGGCATAATTGAGTTCGATTTGCAATGCAGGTTCTAAGGGAGAGATAAACTATAATGTGTATGGAAATTAACGAGCGGATCGTTGCAAGTAAGTGAGCGTGTATTTATTAGCTCATTCCAAACATCAATCTCTCGTGGATAATACAGTCGGATGTCGACGCGAGAATTTTCATTCCCCCTTTTGAGTTTGATCCATCGTAGACGTGTGTGAGGAAATCCCGACTGCTACTCGTATGCATGTTGAGAAGCGTTTTTCTCCGTTGCATGTGCATCAGACATTTTCCTGAGCGTCGGCATTTTCGCTCTCTGTCTCATTTCGTTGACTTTCCACTTCCTACAATTTAGGATAAACGAAACATTAATCAAGAGTTGCATTAACGAGAATCTAGGATAATGTTAAAGTAAGTCGCCAAGTGTCGCATGCATATTCCTCCGATCAACTGAGAGTATGTGAGAGAGAGAGAGAGAGAGAGAGAGAAAAAGAAGAGCGAAAGAAAGAATGACGTACCCTCTGAATGATATTCAACAATGAGACGTTCCGGTCGCCCGACCGGAAAAATTCATTGATCTCATATGGAATGCAAAAGTGCGTGGATTGCTTCGGTTGAATGCCCATCTTCTCCCCGATAAATCGAAATTCCGGCGTACCGTTCTTGTGCTCCTGTAACTCCTCGAATGTGAATAGCGTTCCCCTCGTAAACGTTTCGTCGATCGGGCCGAAGTCCACTATTTTCACGTGATCTTCCTTACGTCGAACGACGTCGAAGGAATCTGCGGGAGAAAGAGAGAGAACAACTTTATGGGCGACGAATATACGCGTATAGTGTCGCTCATGAGGCGATTACACGAATTCGGATAGCATTATCGAACCTTGGTAGAGGATGCTACTCACAGTTACGCAGCGGAAATCTGCCTTTGATGCGCCCCAAAAAGAAACTCTCGATGTCTGTCTGTATACTATATTTTTCTGACTCATAGGACTTGTGGTACTGCGATATGTCTCTTTGACTTATAGCTGCATAAGGTGTAATTTGTTATCGCGAAAGTTGACTTTGTAACAACAGGCAGAGACGTGAAAGCAGTTGATATTGAATAAAATTTAATAGTTGATGAAAGAAACTGTACGACAGCTGTGTGTGATAAATTACCAATTAGCTCATTGTCCATGACAAAGCAGCGGAATTCTGTGCACGGGTCGATGTCCTGCCACTGCTTTAACACCAAGCAGAACGACAAAGGACTCTCCTGACTCTCTCGCAGAGACCTTGCGGTGTTCAAGTCTTTAGCAATCCTATCGGAACTCTTCAGCAGCAGGTAGACTTCTTCTAATGTCTTACATTTGAGAGTTTTTGTCGGAGTAATCCATGTTGCATCCTGCAAAGTGATTGTGAGTAATTATAAATTACTCGATTAAATTTGATGCAAACAGAAACGTAAACTGTCAATCAATACAGTTCAGTGTAATAAAAAAGAAATAATTAAATCAATTGAACAACCATTTTTTATCTATAACTACATGTTACAGAGAATATGCATATTGGTATATTTTATAAAACGCCATTAGTAACTCTATATTGCATAACTATATATTTTTAGGTAGCACAATGCAACTCTGAAGATTATCCTGAATATATCTACAATATCCTGGAAATGTCTTTATCTAGAATGATTCTGAAATATCTTGTGCTATTTTGAGTTATATGTTATATACATTCTTTATTCCTTCAAAATCCTCTTTTATTGACAAAAATGCCTCTAAAAATAAGTATTTTGATTACCCTTATAGAAATATCATACTAAGAATCATTGATAATTACTTATTTTCAGTATTAAAAATACTGAATAATAAGTAATTATCAATGATTCTTAGTATGATATTTCTATAAGGGTAGCTATAAGTCATTTTTAGACACTTACTGACAAAAAGAAAACTGAGAATAAGAGCCTTTATATTTGCAAAAAAGTATATATTTTCAAATAATATTTCTTTGAAAATAACTGGGTCCATTGAAAAGTAATATAATAATGCATTATAGAAAAAAATTTACCATAGGTGAGCTCCAGTTGCTTTTGACGAATACTGCTTTGTATTCATCCAGTACATCCTGTATTTCTTGACTGAATTTAGGAAATGTCGGTTGATAGTCAGCCTCCTGCAATAATGTTTAAACAAATTCTTATAGTTTTTTCAGTGTGTTTGAGTTCATCCTGCCCGCAGGTTGTTCTTTTTTGAATGAAGAGAATTAACAAATACCTCACCCTCACTGGTTACTGGTAAACCATCGCTCCATTGCGAGCTCTTTGGCAATGACTGTATTGTCTCAAGCGGCAACACAAACTTGTCGTGTTGTAAGTATTTCAAAACGTCATTCGTAACGTAAACAATCGTGGCCTTCAAGGAATCTTCTTTGAATATCGGATACCAACAGCAGAAGGAACACGTCGATCTCAAGTCGCTTACCATTTTTCTAAAACTCTGTTTATATCCGCCTTTAATTGTAATAAAAAATATACTCAGTCTATTAGTTTTTACGCGTAGAAGAGGGTTCTGAGTGTTAATATTATCACTCGTCACTGGGAAAAGAGTTTTATGGCAGAGAGTTGTCGGAAGTTAGGTTAGATTAGCGACGTGTTGGAGGTTAGAAAACCTGTTATACCGACGATAACGTCGGTACAGCTGAGTTTAAAAAAATATTTGTACATGATATCATAACGATTTGTAACTTTCTATGTGTAAAACGAGTTTCATTTCATAGTGATTATAAAGATCAATTTTTCTCAACAGAAACTTTGTGGGAGGATTCATTGAAAAGTTTGAAAACCTAATTCCGAAGTTTTTCGCTAAAATTGTTTAATCCCTCATACAAGAAGAGAACAGTAGCTAATATTCTACAAAATTCTATATTTTAACAAACTTAACATTTACGGGAAGATAGATCGTATTTATTCTAATTCCTCGCCGCAAAACTCTCAATTGATGACATCAGAAGCGAGAAAACACACGCTCAAGATTCTTGTGAAATACGCTGATACAAAAAAATATATCCAAAGCGGCCTTTGTTTCGAAAACTTTCTTTTTCTTCTAACAAGCAATAAACAGCTGTAAAATTAATGTGACACGCAACTTCTCTTTTAAACCTGCCTTTCCTCATTTCGTCACGTTAATTTTACAGCTATTTATTGTTAGAATAAAAGTTTTCGAGATACTTTACACAAACGTGCTCAATCAATTACAAGTGTAGACTTTATAGACATAGGCCCATATTCTGAATCCTCTTTTACTTATAAAAGTGCCTCTAAAAGAGGCGTAGGAGATTGGCTAAGAAGCTACATTTAAGACACTTTTATCGATAAAAGAGGATTCAGAATATGGGCTATAACCTCTTATCTTCCGCGAGAATTTTGAATGTCCGTTTCTCTCGCTTCTGCTGTCGTTAATCAAAATGGCCGGGGCGAGGGCACGAAAACTTTAACAGTAAATAAGTGTACAAATCATACAGAATAATTTTGTATTTATTTTTGCAAATATGAAAGAAGTTATACACTAACATTGTACTTTTCTCCTGAAGGAGCAACCTTCAGTTAATCGGGCTTTTCCACCTGTCGGTGTGCAGAGAATCGTGCGGCACCCATCGCACTCCACCGGTCTCTGTGCGTGAGAAAATATTGTTTTGATTGCATAGCAACCAGGACACTTGACGTCCATGAAATAGCTATTCGGCTTTTGTACAAGCCTCTTCAACTTATGTTTCCGCTTTTCTTCGATGGGGCTTGGATGAAGGAAATCTCTAGCTAACGGCATCCTGCAAAATAATTATATATTTTTATTGTCTACACGATTAATACACTGTCTTTTTCTCACGTAGACATTGACTGCATTCAACAAAGAAAGCTGCTTTGGATGTGCTGCGTTGGATTCAGCCAAGATGAGAAACATATCAATTAGATTCACAAATTTTACAACAGTTGCAAAAAAGTTTTCTCTGTTGAACGTAATCAATATAAACTATGTAGAATATTGTAAATTATATTAAAGAAATAATTTGATATTTGAGGCTTTTGCAGTGTCTATGAATATTAAATTTGGTTTCCAGGTTTAAGCCACGTGACATAGAATCAGACAACCAAGAATTCACACGGCTCAAATCCAGAAACCAAATCTAAAAGAAATACTTGAACTATGAGAGAATCACTATATCTGTGTTTTAGGTATTAATTATAAATGCAATGTTTAAAAAAGATAAATTGCATTTTTATTTCATTACATGACATAGCAGATGTAACTTTGAAAGTAAGATTTCTATGAACTCTAACTTGTTTAGAAAATTTACCAAATTGTTTGGAAAATTTAATTTATAAATTTACCAGGATCAAGAATATCTAAAAAAATGGCAAATATTCAACTCATCTCATGAGGTTTTTATTAATGGAATATGCAATATTGTGCAATTTTATAATATATTAAAGTGCTCAAAAGAGTATGATAATATGTAAATTTTCAGTTTAGTTCAATGTTTTGACAGATATTTAGCACAAAAATTTTACCTAAGATTATTAAAGAATTTTTATTAAAGGAATACACAATATATATTTTGTGCTATTTTACAAGATATTAAAGTATTTGAGAGAGTAAGATGGTAAATAACGTAAATTTTCAATTTGTTTAACGTTTTAGCAAATATTCAGCTCAAAGATCTTACCTGAAATTTTTATTAAAAGAATGTACTCAATTACATTCGTTTCTGAGCGTAGATGATTCCAAAAATTAAAACCGTCTCGTCAGTGGAATGAATTCTGTGCAGAGAAATGGTGGCGTGTCAGAGGTTAAGAATCCCACACTAATAAGTTATAACGTAAAAAAAGGCTGTAACCAATAAATTATAACGTAAAAACGTACTCACACATGGACCCGGTATAATTCCAACACAGCTAGACAGCAACTACAGAGGCAAACTTTCCGGCCGAATTTCCGTGTCAGTGTTGCCTGGTGGTTGAAAAATTAGGTGGTAGGTGGCACACCAAAAAGCGGTAGATTTAAAATTTAAAGCGGTAAATCTTTTATTTCAGAAGTTTCGTAAAATATAAGACATAAAACTGATAGTTAATAAAAAAATATTCTAATTACAAATAATACGAATACCTAAAATAACTCAATAGCAAATAAAAGAGAAATTATACTTATAATGAAAAGTATACTCGTAGTTTTTTCTGTAATCCTTATTTATAGCGTGTTCGACTATCCCTGGGTTAATCTAGAGACCCTTGAAGAGAGACTGGACAAAACTGCCCACAAAATGGCGGCATAAATACGTGAGCTCGTAAAAAGTGAGTAGTCTGTACTTTTTCGCTGCACTGCTGCACTAGTACAATAAGTAAAGATGAGTATATTTTTTCTCACACTAACTTAGTTGGGGGGCGCTGCCATTCTGTGGACAAAAGTCACGTGCACCAATCACGCGGAACCCCGTTATGTCCAGTCTCTACCAGGGTTGGGCACGTATTATACTGAGATATTATACATTTTATTATACATTGTATTATACAGTATAATATATTTAGTTTATACATATTATACTTCCTGTGGCGCTATCTCTACATCATGTGTGTAGTTAATTTTAACTACGTTCCGGTATTCACAGCCAGTATTGAAAATCTATAGTTTATGTTACGTATACTATAGATTTTCAGTATTCGCAGTAAATATTAGAATGCAGACTTTATAGGGGATTTGCTAACTTTATTACTATTATTCTAAATTCCATATTTTGAACTCTCTTTTATCGCTAAAAGCGTTTCTAAAAGTAGCTGATAGCCAATCACAAAGCTTAAAAAGTTATTTTTAGAGGTGCTTTTACCAAGTCTGTTCTTTTTCGTTACACTGTTGCACTGGTGCAATAAGCGTTTGACAAACGGGTGGGACCCAATTGACCACGGTACGATTGGACACAGATTGTAATGATTGGTTTGACCTGGTAATTCACTAGATACTTCTTTGCATCGGTTGGTTGTGTCCAATCGTACCGTGGTCAATTGGGACGCTCCCTTGACACAAACATATATTTGTCTCATTCCAACTTATTTCAGCAGTATAGGGCTGCGTTCAGAAATCCTACTCGATTAGTAGAGGCTCTACTAGCCAATCATAAAGCTTATAAGTACTTGTTCGACCAATAAACGTAGGCTGAATAACCCAAACTGGGTTAACCCAGAGCCAGTCGAATATGCTATAAACCATTCAAATTTCAGCGTCTTGATGCTATTAGAGCAATGGCTGCGTTCAGCAGAGAAAGCTGCTTTGCAACTGTGTAAAATTCGTGAATATGATTGGTACATGCTCTTGGATTTAACCAAAATTAAGAACATACTCCAATCAGATTCACAAATTTTACAACAGTTGGAAAGCAGCTTTCTCTGCTGAACGCAGCCCATGTCTCTTTCTTTCTGCGAATATTTGTAACACGCAAAACCTTTTTTTTTGTTTTGCTCATATTTGCAATTAGTGATATTAATGCAATTAACTTCATGTTTTGTTTGTAATATTCGCTACTGATAATGCTATTGCATTTTAATAACTACAAATAATGCCAATAATTAATAGACATTTTGTAATGTCTTACAATTTTTTCTGAATTGCTGATAACTGTCTCGAAATTCAACTGACAGTTCAGTATGCAATTAAATTAATCTTGCATTTCAGCAACAACTCACTATTATGGCTCCTGCACACAGGACGCGATAATGCTTGCCACACGACGGAAGTTCGCGCGACAGACAATCAATATGCTGCTTTCCGTAATAACCTTCTAGCTCTTACGAAAAAACAACATATTGATTGGCTGTCGCGCGGACTTCCGCCGCGCAGCAAGCATTACCGCGTCCTGTCTGCAGAAGCCATTACTATATTACTACGTATGTACTCAACGCTTGACTCTCGACGCTCCTATGTAAAAGCACCTTTACGTCACTACGCGTGACGTCATCATGCGCAATGGTACACCTTTATATTTACATCATGTGTCAAACACGCATCATGTTTAATGTAATTAAAGCATCTCGCACACTCGGAAGATGTATTACTTTTCGAGCTGTAGATTCAAAAATAAAATATTTTGGAAATCAAGCTTTGTTGAAGAGATTATATTCAGGGAACAATGTAGTCAGTAATGAAAAGTCGGATTTATATCGACAATTATATGCAAAAATATTGGCATGCGGCCCCATAACACTTGCTGAATATATGAAGGAGGTCTTGATTCATCCTACTATAGGTTATTACATGACTAAAGATGTTTTTGGTCAAAAAGGAGATTTCATAACTTCTCCAGAAATCAGTCAACTTTTTGGAGAAGTATGTAACTTATTATCGGATTTATTTCATGTAAAATTATTCTTTTGAAGCATTACAAAGAAATTATCACAAAAAAGCTGACTATGTTAACTGTTATTAATAGATCATAGCAATCTGGATGATCAATGAATGGAGAAAAATTAACGATGAGCCTATTCAACTTGTGGAATTAGGTCCAGGAAGAGGCACCCTAATCAATGATATCTTACGGGTATATTTTTGTAACATTCTTATTTTCAATCAAATTAAATCGTGTGAATATAACAATTTTAAGAACTTTTGATTTCAGGTATTTAAGAAATTTAATCTTTTGGATAAAGTATCAGTTCATTTAGTAGAAATTAGCCCTGCTCTGTCCCAGCTTCAAACAGAAAGATTATGCACAGAAAGCAGAGACAATGAACCAACAGGCAATGAAGATGAAAAATCTACTATGTATTACAGAGAAGGTGTTACCAAAAATGGTGTAAAGATATATTGGTATTATTCTATCAATGATATCCCTAAGAAGTTCAGTATATTTGTTGCACATGAATTCTTTGATGCTTTGCCAATACATAAGTTTCAGGTAACAAAATAGAGCAGGATATTAATATTGACATGCAAAATGCACAAAGTTATTCTCACATGAATTGCAACACTTGCTTTCAGAAAACTGATAAAGGCTGGAGAGAGATTTTAGTGGACATAGTACAGGAAACAAGTGAAGAAAGATTTCGATATGTGCTTTCACAAATTGCAACACCTGCTTGCAAAGTGTATCTGTCTGTAAATATTCAACTTTACATTATTATGAATTTTATTTTAAATGATACAAGTGATAGATTATGTATCTGATAGAAACATTATTTTTCAGCCAAATGAGAAAAGAGATCATGTGGAAGTAAGTCCACAGAGTTTTGTTATAACAGACTACATGTCCCAATTTTTATGGGAATGTGGAGGATTTGCGCTAGTTATTGATTATGGTCACGAGAGAGAGAAAAGTGATACGTTTCGCGCGTTTCGTCAACACAAATTGCACGATCCCTTGTTGAAACCTGGAACTGCAGATCTGACTGCTGACGTTGACTTTTTATCAATAAAGGAGATTGCGCAAAAAGATGATAGATTAATCGTATTTGGTCCAGTGACACAAAAAAGATTCTTAAGGAATCTTGGCATCGATTTGCGACTAAAAATGCTTTTACAAAATGCTACCGGCACTCAAAAACAGCAAATTGAGTCAGGATATCATATGATAACCGACGAAGATAAAATGGGAAGTTGTTTCAAAGTTTTGTCTCTTTTCCCATTTATTCTAAAGGATTATTTAACAAAATGGCCAGTAGCAGGATTTGAAGACGAAGTAAAGCCAATGGATAAATCAGATCTATTGAAATAAATTAATAAAAATTAAAGTGTCGTTTTTATTTGAATATTAAAGATACATATAGAACATCTCTAGATTAGGATACAAGTTCAAACAGTATTATTAAATATCTTCTGCTTGCGAAAAATTACATGTTTTCCACGTTTTTGTGAACTCCAATACTTTTACTCTTTGCTCATCGAAGCTTTGTTTTCTTGGTTTCCGCCATAAATTGCAATCTAAATCCAACATTCCACCTATCACCTCCTACAATTGAAGAAATACGATTGCATTAACATATTGATTCATTTACGTGAAAAGCCAAAAAACATTTTCTATAGAATAGAATTCTTTTTGTCTCACCTCAGCGAAATTTTTCGGGAACATTTCCTCGTTCTCGATTACATGAGCATAACCAGGATGCGAAGCAAATTCTACCATGAAATATGACAAACCATTTGGTACGGCACGCCGTATACCTTTACTCTTTAAATCGATTACTTTCTTATTCATAGACCACTCGGTTTCACATTCCAACAATGCTTTCTGCACATAGAATGTGGAAAAATTATATCCAGACACATTATTATCCTTGCGGTAGTTGTATTAATATCATTACACATATTATTAGAATGCTTTGAAACATCAAATGGATTCCATTCTATCTCCATTATAAATAAATTATACAGAGAAATATTACGATAAGGTGACATACCTTAAAATACATTGGTGCTAATTCACCAATGTCGTTAGGTAACGGGATACATTCTAACTGCATGTGGGAAAATTTGCGTCGCTTTTTATATACTTCAAAAAATATCGGATAAAAATCTTCGTTCGTGAACATTGTCGTCAATTTTCTCTTTACTTCCTGTAAAATATAATTACAATTTCTATAATGTATAATTAAAATAGGATTGACAGTTATTCTTCTGATAAGACGAACTCTATAAATAAGAGGCAATGTTTATCTCTTTGGTTTTCATTAATAGGAGGCTCAGAATTTGTAAACATTCTAAGATCGAAGAATTCTGCAAAATCAATCGTAAATTTCATCCTCTAATCGCAAAATATGGTTTAATATAATTTAATCGATATAATTAGTATCATCTTTAAATGTTTAGAAGTTCTAAGAAATGATAATCAAATACTAAAGATATGTGTATATCAGCTTTCTTTCTTCTATAAAAATAATTCTATAAATTATTAGATTTACTAAGATTCCTTTTAATATACAATTACCTGAAGCCTTTCCCATATATCTTCGTCTAATTGTAATTGACACGCTATGTGTTGTACAGGTGTCAATATGCAATGACCAATAGTCAAGGAAGTGCAAGCGGGTAGACTTAGACAAATCATGGAATCCATTGTAACGATCATATGCTTTAACATATTCTTCGAGTCGGGGCACCACCAACAGTTATCCAGATACTTAGATAAATCCTTGTGCTCTTTGATCGCACGCATACGGTCCCGCTTATCATCCTTTGCTTCCAAATCCGTTCGTGCGATTTGTTGCTCGAACATATCGTCCATATGATCCATACCCTGCAAAAGGAGAATTCTAGAAAATCCGTTTTCACGAAAATCCGGTTACACGAAATTTAATCCATCAACTCACTTTGGAAGCAAATTTAGTAAACATAGCTTCGTCTTCGTTTGCCGATCTTCCTTTCTCTCGTTGAAACTGCGATAGATATTTGCAGTTAGTTGCTAGATATATTCAAAGATATGTCAATCTGTTCAATTACTTACCATTTCATGCAAAGAATACTTATCATCGTCCGCGAAATGACGTATTCTATCACCGGATACGTGTGTCTCCGCAATTTTCTTTTTCCTATGACTTTCCGTAGACTTTTTAGATTGACTTCTGGGCTGAACTGGCCTTGCAACACCTAACACAAAATTCCACATATTTACAACATGAAAAAATCATTTACTTTCGTATTTGGAAAGAAAGAAGCGTACCTTTTTCATCTGTTCTTGTAAGAATCACAGTCTCTTCTTGTACGACAGCTTTGTTCGCCGCAATAAACTTCCTGGCTTGCTCCAGTTGGCCCTTAAGTTGAGTCGCCAATTGCTGGAGGAATAAAATTATTCTAATAAGCGTGAAATTGAAGAATACAAGAAAAGCAGATAATAAAACAATAAAGCATACCTCATCACCCATTATTTCAGCTTTGATAATTCTTGCACCTAACTTGTTCATCTCTGCTTCTGACAAAACGCCTGTATTCTCGCTTTTAGTTATTTCATTTGCGTTACTAATTCTATCTGCAATAGTTTCCTTTAATCCAGATGGGGATGACTCAGACTCATATTTTCTATCATCATCTTTATCCTTTTTCCAATTTTTTACACGACTGCTGCTAGACATATGCGCAGTTTGCTGATAATAATCATCGTTCTCTTTGGGTCTTTGATACATTTGTTTCTGTTCTCTACTCTGTGCTGAATAGTGTGTGTTATACTTTCCAGTGCGTTCTCTACTTCTAGATCGAGATTTTGATCTTGAGCGATCCCTCTTTCTTGAATTGAAAGTTCTCCAAGAATTTCTCTCACTTTTGTCGTTACTTTTATGATGGAACTTATCCTGCTCAAAATTCGACATTCTTTCTGCTTTAGCTATCATTGATTGAATAGTTTCTAAGGACTGAAGAAACAAAATTAATTATAGGTTTTGTAATTCTATATTAATTATAATAATCACTTTAATAATTTATAGATTGACTATAACTATTCAACTGTTATAATAACAACTGTAATTATTACTATAACTTTATTATTATAACTATAATAATTTAATGATTAATTTTCTTAGTCAACTTACACCCCAGCGTTCTGCAGCTACTTCCTCTAGTCTTCTACCATCCCTAAGAGCTTGTTCCTCAGCACGACGAAGACTTTTTTTCAGCCAATTTGCATCAAGAATTGATTGATTATCAAATCTTGCTGAACTAATTTGAGGTAATCCATCACCACCATCTTTCCAATATGGATTTAATTCTCTATCACTTTGCCCTGGTTTATTCAGAAGATTCTTTATTTTTTCTTCTTCATTTGCATTAGGTTTTTGTTTTTTCATTTCAGACTTGGATGTACATGGAAGAAAATTTTCCATGTTCATCCACTCATCTCTTTTAAGTTGTTCTCCTTGTGCTTTGCTATTAATAGGATTTCCAGTAGCATATGAAGAAATTTGGTTTTCAGTAGTTTTCTCTACCCATTCCAATGTATCACTGCCAGAACTCTCCTAGAGATGTATAATTTTTATAATTATGATAAGAAACACAAAATTGCTTTGCATTATGAGTGAAATTAGAACGCATTGAATAAACTTTTACAGATTGAGAACTGCATTTTATTTTATATTACTGTTTTGAAAAATGAAACAAACAATAATGTTGTATTGACATGCAATAGTAAAGATCTAATTTAATTCTGAAACTAGTTAGAGAAAACTTAATTAGAAGTTAGGTTTCCTTTTTCTATGACAAGTCACAATTCTAAAGATTTTAATATTTACACTGCTTGAAGACGATGTAGAGTATTCCTTTTTTTTCTTGTATTTCTTCTTTTCCTTTTTACTAGCTTTCTTTTTCTTAAACTTGGACTTCTTAGATTTTTTACTTAGATGTGAAACAAAGTCATTACTATGGTTTGTCTTTACACATTCGTTATTATACATTGCAAAGTTGCAAATTAGAGTAAAAATTATATATTACAATGGTTTGATGATGCACTTTTCTTTTCAAACAACTAAATATTTATAATCCGTATTAAACTTGTCAAATATTAAAATAGGTTATGTTATGTCTGTAGAGCAGTGATGGATTTTGGCAAGATATTCGCCGTCCCAAGAAACTTCGTGCGCATGCGTAAGCTGACGTCACAACTAGAAATCAGCTGCGTTCAGAAATGTATCTAGAGTGCAGTAGTAGGTGCTATAAGGGACCCTTGTATTGTTCTCATGTGTGTTTATAAACAAGTGTCAACGTGTACTATGTGAATAGCTGAAAAAATAATAAATTTGTTAGGACAAAGAAGATGGATAATCCGCAGCAGCCTACATCAAGTGGCATCGAGAAAAAGAGTAAGAAACCAAAAAGAAGAGTATTCCAGTATTACAGTAAATAACAAATATGTCAATTTCCTTATTATTATTCATATTACTTGCACTCTATTCCTATCAAAGCAATTTTCCTTCCTCCTGCTAATTCCTTCACATTTCTTTTCTCGCAGGGCCCTAACGATACCTCAGATTCGATGAAAGTATATACGTCAGTGAGGATCCGAGCGTTTGCTCTGTACGCATGCGCGAGACATATCTTGCCAAAATCCATCACTGCTGTAGAGCTGTATATCCCCTCCCTTCCAGATAGGGGAAAATGGGGAGACTGCATTAAGTCGGTATCACACTAGTATTGGAGAATATTGTGAACCAAATTTTAGTATTCCACAAATTTCAATCTTATTCGCTTTGCCATGTGATTCGTCAAATTCTTCTCGGACAATCAAATTTTAATTCCTATCATACCACCAGATAATGTACTAAAACGCATCAATTTGTAAATAAGTACTAGGACTAGGAGGGAAGGGGTAAAATTACAAGAATTATTTTTAGAATTTTCAGAGAAGTCCCGTGAGGGGCAAATATTTATTTAGACAATTTCAGCAACTCTCGTACTTCCTTTATGATTTTTCGATAAAAAGTCTGCAAATTCCTGGTATGGCGCCTTAGCTAGAGCCTGTTCTTTCCACAAGTCTGGTGTCAGATAGGCGTAAGTCTTGGCTATCGCAGCGTAAGTCGCTTTGGCAAAATTGCCAAGGGTGCAGGTAGAACCTCGGGCGGAGGTGTAACAGTCTTCGATACCAGCCATTTGAAGTAACTTCTTGGGAACTGGCGCGGAGACAATACCGGTACCTCTAGGCGCCGGGATCAAACGTACTTGTACGGAGCCACATTTACCGGTGACTTTGCAGGGCACCGTGTGCGGCTTGCCGATCTTGTTACCCCAGTAGCCGCGTCGTACCGGCACTACCGATAGCTTGGCTAGGATGATGGCGCCGCGAATAGCAGTGGCTACTTCCTTAGAGCACTTTACTCCCAATCCAATGTGACCATTGCTGTCTCCAATAGCAACGAAAGCCTACAAAATATTTTAAGCAATTGCATAATTAAGATTAATTTATTAATATTTCATATTTTGTCTTTACATGTGAATCTCATGTTATAATGATGAGCTGAATTTTCTAATTACCTTGAAACGGGTACGTTGACCTGCCCTAGTCTGTTTTTGTACAGGCATGATCTTCAGTACTTCATCCTTGAGGTCTGCTCCCAGGAACTTGTCAATGATCTCATATTCCTTGATGGGTAAGGAGAATAGGTAGATATGTTCCAGAGACTGTATTTTGCCCTCCTTGACCAAACGGCCTAGCTTGGTGACAGGAACCCATTCCTTGCTGTCTTCCTTGCCACGACCACGGCCACGTCCTCTACCTCTACCTCCACGTCCTCTACCTCTTAATCCTCCACGACCACCTCCACGAGAGCCAAAACCCCCACGGAAACCTCCTCGAGTGGCTGGAGCAGCGTCCGCCATTCTGTAATTAAATGTACAAATACGACTACCAAAATCATTTAATATTTAAAAACTTATAGTTTATTAAAAGCATTGATTGAATATTACTGATAGTCACTATTCTTAATATAATATTACAATTACTACATTACAATTATATTAGTTACATAGGTGCTAAAATAATGTTACACAATTCAGTATAAAATATAGGATTATTGATTTCGCATAATTCATCAAGAGGAAAAGAGAGTGAAATATATTTGTTATATTGTAAGATTTGTAACATAACGATGCCAAAACATTTGAAATACTTAAATATATGACAATTTCTTAAGAAATTGCTCATGTTAAGTTACATGGCTTACATTATTATTATTGGCTTACATGTTTACAAAAGATAAAGAAATATAACACGCTATTGTAATATAAACAAGGAGAAAATGAAATATAAAATATAATAAATTGAAGTAAATATGAAATATTTTGATTATTTACGTTACTTTTCTCTTACTAGTCTCCTAGGAGCACGAAAGAAGAGAACTCCTTGTCAAGTAGAGAGAAGCCTGATGGCTCCTAACATGCTTGCCGCGCGGCGGAAGTTCGCGCGACAGCCAATCAATATGTTGCTTTTCCGTAAGAGCTAGAAGGTTATTACGGAAAGCAGCATATTGATTGGCTGTCGCACGAACTTCCGCATTACAGCGTCCTGTGTGTAGGAGCCATTACTGCTTAATGGCTTCTGCACACAGGACGCGGTAATACTTGCCACGCGGCAGAAGTCTGCGCGACAGCCAATTAATATGTTGTTTTTCCGTAAGAGCTAGAAGGTTATTACGGAAAGCAGCATATTGATTGGCTGTCGCGCGACGGAAGTTTGCACGACAGCCAATCAATATGTTGTTTTTCTGTAAAAGCTAGAAGATTATTACGGAAAGCAGCATATTGATTGTCGCGCGAACTTCCGCCGCGCGGCAAGCATTACCGCGTCCTGTGTGCAGGAACCACAAGTTTTTCTATGTACCACCAGCTTGACCCTTCAACCTTGGCTTGCTTTGTTCCAATCGGAACGCAGCCCATGATATATTCCTACATCCATGTTTAAAATTTGTAGAAGGTGGCGCCTCAGGTCTTCAGAGAATTGGTGCATTGATGCCTCTACACTTTGGTAACCTTATCCCCTATTACCCCTGCCTAAATTCGCGACAATGTTGAAACCACATTCCGATGAATAAATACTTTTTGTGTATATATATTGTTATTTAAGAGCTGATTATAGAACGTCGTGACTTCTTTCCTAGTAAGTAAAAATCGAAAACACCTGAAAAGAGCGGGCACTCTCGTTGGTTATGCTCTCAATGGATATTGTGGTGACTGTAACTTTGTTCTTTTTCGCCGGATTACAGATGAAAGAATTATAAAGAATCGCTGTTATACGAAATTGGACTTATGCCCGGAGTGCTTTATAGCCAATTACAAACGACTGACACTTGTAATGAAGCAATTAATCACTCTCTTGTATAAATGCCTAACCTAACCAGGAGGTCCAATGTATTGGTGAGCCACATAGCCAAAAATATCCTTGGAGAAGGGCATAGGGCTTGATGGAGAACTCCTCCATCAGAATTAGAAGAAAAAAAATGCATTGGTAACAATCATTGATTATTAATTTATTATAAATGCAAAAAGAATTTTTATGAGAACCAACTCATGTTTTAGTGTACTTTGTTAAATGGCAAGCAGTAGTGGCAGTATTACCAATACTAGTCCAGGATATGTCGCTGTCGAAAAATATATTAACTAGTTCAAATGTAAAGATTACAGCTGACCCATTTATTACATCTCACTCAATAATATGGGTAAATACAAGTATTATTATATAAATGGTATAATATAATATCACATGAATTTTATCTTTTTTAACATCATCTAACTTTTATCTTTATAATTGATTAAACACTGAGATTTATGATATTGAAATTGTACATTGCAATCCAGTGATGGCAGGAAACGAAAGCACGCCAGCAACCTTGGCAGATGATGCGTTATCCGCGAGACTACAGTGGTTACGTCAGCGTAGAGAAGCTCTGCAGGAGAAGCTTGCTCAAAAGAACAATGAGCTGAAGAGCTTGTGTGTAGAGGAGGCAGAGATAACAGGGATTCTGCCTCCAGAAATACCTTTGGAGCCTGGAGAAAGTCCACCAACTTTCCGTAGAAGAGCAGCCTCTGCATTTATATATCCAACAAAGCTAATCAACAAACTGAAAGCAACTGATCCTGTGAGTCCAGCATAACAAGATTGATATAACGTTTGTGTGATGTTTCAATGACTCGTCAAGGTGTATTGTATCGATCTTTATTCGTGTATACAGGAGGAATCGGAATTGGAGTTGGAACGGCAAGTACAGCTTGGCATTGTGGAGGCTGCACTGGAGGTCGTCAATGATCCTACGGAGAGTAAAGCTACACGGCGCAAGCACAGACTCGCCTATCAGCAGGGTCAGCGAAGATTACAGGAGTTGGATACCGAATTGAATTTCATACGACAGAGTCGCGGTAAAACGCATCGGCAGACAACGCAGCTGTCAGTTGGGACGCAAGGAAGTTACAACACGCATCCACATTCGCACGCCAACGTGAAGCATCGGACGAAGAAACCGCGACCACCGCTGGATAGTGCAGGTATTAATATGCAAAAAATATCATAAATTGTTGAGCAATCTTAGGGTGCAAAAGAGTTAGACGTTTATATATGATAATGATTTGTAATAGTCTGTGTCTAGATGTGGACAACGTAGACTATGCGTGAGATGTCGTTTAGATAGACAATGAGTAATCTATAGATATTGTTTAAAGAACAAAAAAATTGAGAAAAGCCTATTTTTTAATTTAATTTTTAGAATCCTGATTTAAGTTTGTGAATGTTGTTTCCTAGACAAGTTAGAGTGCAACAAGTTAGAATTTCCTAGTTGCATTCTTATCTTTAGAATTTAATCTATCAATCTATCACATAATGAAATAAAAATTCAATTTAACCTATTGTTTCTTTTAAACATTATTTTTATAATTAATACAAATATGGTAACTTTCTCACATAATTTATAATTACTTTTCTGTTTCATGTATATTTTAATATAATTTACAATATTCTATATAGTTCACATGATTTTGTCTGCATGATAAGAAATCATAGTATATATAGACAATATATAAAAAGTTCATAAATGTCTAACCCTAATAGCATAATCTTGAAATCTACAACACAATTCTGTTCTAAACATATTGGAATCACATAATTATCTGTGGTTGCATTCTCTTTCTTACCTTCAGAGTTAAATCTATCAATTTGTAAAGGTTTCCTTCAATCTTGTCTTTTTTAAACGTTACTTTTATAATTAATATCTAAAATAGGTATGATAACTTTCTCATAGTTTGATTACTCTTCTTTTGTGTATATTTAAATATATAATTTACAATATTTTACATATAATTCATGTTGTCTGCATGAAAAGAGACCGTATATTTAATCTGTCATTATATAAGTAATATGTGAAGAATTCATAGACATAATTTTAAAACCTACAGCACAATCCTGGACTCAACCTCAACATAATGCATTTATGATTATGTGCGGCAGGAAACGAGGTCAGTGCCGTGAAGTCCGCCGGAAGAGGAATACTTCACGAAACCGGTATCAGCCTCAGTCCTTTAGGCCCTGAAGATAAATGTATCACGTATTCCGGACACACGTATGAAGAGCAGCTGGTTGTGCCAACTCTGTGCAATCTCCATCATCACAGCGGCACTTATCCCGGCGTGAGTCCTATTGAGCAATCCAACATCAAGATCGTGGAGCACGATCACAACGACAATCAAAACGTCTACATCCTGCCCGACCAATACCGCGCTCGCACGTATTCTCATGGCAGTGGCGGCTCCCGTGGCCACCGGGACCATTATCAGGACACCGAGAGAACGTATCGTCCTTACGTGCCGAACACCTATACCGATGACGAGCGGCAGATGCGTTACCGGCAATTCCAGCAGCAGCAACAACAGCAATACTTTCCGAAGCAGCTTCTATACGAACACATGGCACAAAACTATAGCCCACAATATTCCTTCGTTGAGTGTAAGCACTTGGACAACGCGGATATCATCCGGAGAGCCAGCCAGGGATCCTACGAGAGGGAGTTCCGCGTCTCTCATTACGCGCCCGTTACCGACTATCAGATCTACTATAAGAATAGCGCGCAGTCTCAGACTGTGCAGAGGCGCGCCACGGATCGCGACTCGTCCAACGGCAAGAACACCCTGCGGCACACGGGCACAGGCGCGCCGATGATCGACGCACAGTTGCCGGCCGGCTATTGGATGCGTCAGGATGACGAGATCGTCTGGGTGAGCATGGACGAGCCGCCTATGACCGCCGATAGATTCGGCAGTCTGGATCGCAGAAGGCGGAACGCCCAGCACAACGGCGGTATTGGCGTAAACGCGGACGCACAATCGCGTTACCGCACTGTCGCGGTCGCCAGTACCAAGCCTTCAACGCACAGCAGCGCCTCCGTGTCGTCGTCGGCCCACCAGCACCACTCTGTTCATCTGTTGCCGCTATCTGAACAGCAGATACCGGCGAACAACAAGATGCTGCTGCGCACGCAGTCGTTAGGCAGCGTGGAGACGTGGCAGTCGAGCCACAGCCACGACTCGCACGACGGGAAGGATATCACGGCAGTGGAATACACCAACCGGAAGAGTCGCCAGAAAGAGTGGTACGAGACGTCCCTGGATTCCGGAATGAGCATCGGTCTGGATCAAAACCTTATCGCCGCGCGAAAGAGCACGCAATATCAGTCGAGTCCACCGCCAGCTCGTATCAAGGCCGCCAGCAACGAAAGTACGAAGGACGATCAGGTGATGACCGGACCGCCAGTCAGTCCGGTGAACCGTCGGAAGAGGGACAAGCTCGAGGAGCGACAACACATGATGCAGCAGCAACCTCATACGCGATACGATCAATCCGCGACGAGGCCGAAGGTACTGGAGATACCGGCCGAGTCGAAGCCGTCCCTCGACGTTTGCGACGACGCGGTGCGAGCGCCCTTGGGCTCGCCGCAGAACTGCACTGTAGTCCAGGCTGGCAAATACCAGCCGTACCGGGAAGTAACCAAGCCCTTCGAGATGTCCGACTTTTACAAGTACAGCACGAAGTTCCGCAAGAGAAACGAGGTCGCTGGCCAGCAACTCGGCAACGACTCGCCGCTCCAGGAGAACCGACCCGTCGCAGAATCCGGCGACCTATCCAAGGATTCTAGTGCCTATAATTACGGGCAAAACGGCAGCGCCAGCGTGACCGCCAGTCCCGTACAGAGAAAAATCTATCAGCCGGTGCAGCGCATGACCTGCCAACCATATCTCACGTCTTTAAGATAATTGCTGAGGATAATCGCACATATCGTAATGTTCGTTCCCGTTGTCATACGTATCATACCTGCGCGGTTGTGTAAATTCGACGCAAGTACCTAAAGAAAAATTATCATATATAATGGTATAAGAGAGAGATTATATATAAGATTATATATAAATTATATATAACACATATATATATATATATATATATATATATATATATATATATATATATATATATATATGAATTTGGTCTCTATATAGTCATATATAAAAATATACATGTCCACACACAAAAAAGTATAGTTGAACGAAAAGAAAGTTTTATTCAATCAAATATTGACATTCTAGGCTAGTCACAAATGTGAGTATCTACTTCGATTACATTTGCACAATAACATTTTTTTCTATGTGGACGTGTATAATTTATATATGATTCTAGATGGCCATGCACAGACAAAATTCATATATAAACATCTTTTCCAGGTAGGCTAATCCTATCGAAAGATGTCTTTTATTCTTTCTGATCTGACCTTTTCAGGGAAGAATTCATTGAAGTTGGGAAAAATTGATTTAATATTGAAATAATACAAAGGGTACATTTCGAAATGTACTGACAATACTGAAGATCCATAGTATAGATAACATAACATATAGTATAGATAAACTACAAATTGTTAGCATGTTCGAGAATGCAGTCAAGTATGACATCTGTCATTCATATGAAGGAGTGTCTCTTCATATAAGGAGTCTCTCTTTTTCTTGTTGTGGATTTATTCACAGTAATGTTCACACATTTGTTATTGACGATGTTTAAATTAGACAAACTGTATATATCTAAACACATACATATATATCAGTATCCCTGAAAAGGTTGATCATCATCAATATCTCGTACGGTAGACGTGTAGGTACCGTAGAGATTTTACACAGCACAATTTTGCTTCCTTTAACACACACCACCAGTATTTTCCATTGCTCCGTTTCAAGAGTCAGTCATTTGTCGATGATAGTCTTTGTTGATCATTAACGACGTCGATGCAACTATCGATTGCGATCGTAGTCGGGAGACTTGTAATTCTGACACATTTACCAAATCGTAAATTCGATATGTAGAGGTACATATTATTTTTAGAAATTTTACGATGTTTATATCGCGTATACGCGAAATAATTTTGCGTCAACAAAGAAACGAAGAAAATTCGTAAGGATTGCAAAATCCTTTAAACTCTAACGTCGATTTACAAAAAAATATTGGGACCTGAGTAGTGCCTTTTACTAATTGAAGTGTCAAGTGGATGACAGGACGCCTTTGTAAGAAATACCTAGAAATTATTGATCGTGAAATGAATTTGTTGAAAAAATCCTCCACTTGTCGACTTCTATTTTAATTGCATTCATAATTGTGTTCAGTAACGAATTACATATATTTTTCTAGAAATTATATATATATAGATATATAAAAATTATATATTATAGGCAGTGAATTTAAAAATTACTGTCGGTATAAGTTGATAATATTCTTTGTTAAACGAAACTCTTTCCACGTTCGATTATTCGATGATTAGACGAAGTGTAGAGTCTATGATTTTTGTGTGTGTACGATCAAGTGCATTGCTCTGTTTCTATAGTTCTGTAGACCTCCATATGAGAGTCAAACTACTGCACACGAAATTGTAGACGTATGCATTTTAGTCTCTTAAAAGATAATATACAGGGTGCAGCAAAAGTATCGGACCGGTAAAATATCTCGAAAAATATAAGTTTTACAGAAAATTGCTTTAGATAAAAGTTATAAGTCTTAGGAAAATCTATTTACTGATTTTAACAGTTTGACCTTGGGTGACATTTCGAGGTCAGGTCGAGGTCAACATTGCTTTTTTAAATAGAAACATATATTTTTTATTACGAAATTTTATTCTACGTGAAGAAACACATCATTTTTGTTTGAAAACATTTTTTATACGACCTCTATTTTCTAAGATATTTGCGGAAATATCTACAAAATTATTGGTTTCAATAATTTTTTATTCAAATTCTATCAACTTTACCAAAAAATAGCAAGAGATAAAAATTTTCTATTTTCATTTCATAGAGCTCCGAAAATTTTTTCAGAATTTTTTAATTAACTTTTTAGTACTGCATTTTCTTGCATTTTCTTGAAGTACTAAAAAGTTAATTAAAAAATTCTGAAAAAATTCTCAGAGCTCTATGAGAAAAAATAAATTTTTATCTTTTGCTATTTTTCGGTAAAATTGATAAAATTCGAGTAAAAAATTATTGAAACCAATAATTTTGTAGATATTTCCGTAAATATCTTAGAAAATAGAGGTCGTATAAAAAATATTTTCAAACAAAACTTGTTTGTTTCTTTACGTAGAATAAAATTCCGTAGTAAAAAGTATATGTTTCTATTTAAAAAAGCAATGTTGACCTCGACCTGACCTCGAAATGTCACCCAAGGTCAAACTGTTAAAATCAGTAAATAGATTTTCCTAAGACTTATAGCTTTTATCTAAAGCAATTTTCTGTAAAACTTATATTTTTCGAGATATTTTACCTGTCCGATACTTTTGCCGCACCCTGTATAATGTTTGTGTATATTAAAAAAACAGCGAAAGCTGGAACATGTCTAGTTCTAAGGCGGTGACAATATTGATTCCCGATGTATAAAATATTACTCCAATATCGCATAAATGATCCATATTTTATTATGTAGCTGAAAACGGCGTGTTTATATACTCGTATAATATGAAAATATAACGCTGCATATGATATGAAGGAATAGAATAAACCTCGCTACAGAGATCATATTTATTCGTGTAACGCGTTTATCAAAAAACTTAATTATTAAGTCTAAGTTTCATTTACTGCCTTTAACGCGTTATTCACTGACGCCTATTTTAATATATTACATTATTTGTATCATGAGAACGATACTCTGTTACTGTTTGTAAGCCCGTTACCCCCACGAGCAATAGATTTTTTTTACTTGATTTATTTACGGTTAGAGCTCCAGCGTCATAGAAGTAGAAAATAACGGCCTTAGTTAGCTGTGATTAACGATACATGCGTGTTCTAATTGCTTATTCTTAAGAAATTTTGTATTGCCTTACATATCAATTTTCCATATACGTCAATAAAAATGCTGTATAACAATTGCAACAGTCATGTTAATTTAATATAACGATATTGTTATACTGCAATATTAATATAGCGCATCATTATCATATTAGTTATTACATATATAGCAATATTATTAATGTAACAATATTAATTTGTAATTTTATATGACGAACAATTGAAGAAGAGTGCGAAAGAAAATCTAAAAAATGACAAGAGAGTATCGAATGGCCTTGAAAGAATATCTCAAGATATAAAATAGAACCATTTTCTCATAAATCGTAATATGTACAGTCTGTCAAAGAAGAATAAGAACGTATGCGGGTTAATTTGTAGAAAAAATTATTTAATACAATTTTCAAATATATGGATACTTTGTACTCGATCCGAACAAAGATGCAATTATATTAATAATGCGTCTAGTCACCATCGATAATTGCCTGGCATCTTCGAGGCATACTTTCGACCAAGTTTACAGTGTATTCATGCGATAAGGATCTCCAAATGTAACGAATTTCTCGAGTTAACTGCTTCAAAGTAAATACTTTTCTTCCAAGCTTTCTTCGAAGCTTGTGCTTGATGTATGCCATAGACATAGAATATCTGGACGGAACGTAAAGTATTTTTATGGGCGCGGGGTGTGAAGTCAGCGCGGTGAGGGGAAATTTTCGTCGCGGCCATCTTTGGTGATCAAAAGTGACACACATTATATATATATATATATATACCCCACTCTCCCCTACTCCTTTGTTCATTACATTCTAAAGATGACACGACTAATAAGAAAATGACAAAGAGCTCAAATAACAAAATAGCTTGTATCTTAGAAGATATTAGTCTTAGGACCCATGTTAATTAGAACTTTTCTTCTTGTTTTGATCAATACTACTTGCTATCAAAATATGTGACCCTTTTTTTTCAACACCCTGTATATGACAATGCATATCAACAACAACGCATTCTATAAGTTTTGTTGATGAATATTATACTAGCTTAATATACTGTTGTTTATATATATCGTCGATATTAAGATTATCTAATAGAAAGTTACTATTTAGTACGCGTATCAAGTGCACGATGTAAACCAAGCCTATGTATACACATGTCATATATATATATATATATATATATAAAAGAGATCGGACATCATCGCCTGTAAATACTAGATTTGCCATGTTGGGACCAAACCGGAAGTATACTTATCTCACTTTAACTTATTGCACGAGTTCAGCAGTGCAGCCAGTGCAGTCAGTGCAACTGAAAAGAACAGACTGCTGTTTATGTTGTCATTCAGCTAATGATCCTAACCGGAAGCGTATCCCAAAGATGGCGCAGCCAATCAAAACGTTGACATATGGTGTCCGATCTCTTATTATAGGATCTCTACGTGAAAATCGGTGCCGGCCAAAACGTATGGCATGGTCGTTCTCAGGTTTCTCTCTGTCGTAATATTTAAAAAAAATGGAGGAAGAGGTGAATGATAAAACTCCCGAAGAACAACTCCAGAAAACAGCCGGGAAAAAGATAACCATCGAGGTGGACGAAGACGATCCATGTCTCCGGAAATACAAACAGCAAGAGCAGGCAACATTATTGGGCAAACATCTCGGTTATGATCCAAGGTGTGCCAATGAGAAGTTCAAGGTGTATCGCACATAAATGAACTCTGTACGATTCCTCGCAGATTTCAACAGCAGAATCAGACACAGAGATGTTTCGTCATGTACACAGATTTTTATCGTTGTGAGCATATATTAGGTGAAGGTACCGGAGCGTGCGCGTGGTTCAAGGAGGTCTTTAAATCTATCTGCCCAAATGCCTGGATAGAAAATTGGGACGAACTCCGACTTTCCGGACGATTAGCCTGGCACAAATATAAGACTCAGGGTGCTTTTCCCGGCAGCAAATATGGTGAATGATGATCGCTTGGAAAATTTTGTAACATCACTGACTAAAATTCTTTAGTTTTGACTCCATAGAATAATCAGACAATTACCTTACGGTTCTATTATTTATGTACACAAGTATTATATTATCTATTATATCTTGACTTTTTCTCTCTATAAGATTTGTGATCAAGTAATAATAATGAAGTAACGATAATAGAGTATTAGTAATATATAGTCACAGAGGAAATATATGTGTATAAAAATATCACATGACCAAAGTATATCGGTATTGTTGTAAGGTGGAAGGGAAGAAGGGATTTTACAATAAAATTAACACAAACCAGTTAAGGAAAAAATATTCAATTTTATTTTACAGAAATAAGATATTTACTAGCATGAGGTAACTTAAAAACGAAGAAAGATTAACTGATGCAATTATTCATCAGCGTTGAGCTATTCACAGTTGCTGGACCATCTCTTCTTTCGAGTCTTAATTCTTCCTTGGTCTAAGTGATCAACTAACTCTTCTTCTATCTTTACAGCAACCACACTGATTGCTTGCAGTTTGTGACACTTTTTTCTCCTCTTACAATCGTAAAAATAGACACTCGTAGGTATTTGCTTTGAACTTTCGATAGAATTGCGGGTGCCCCTCTTAAGCCTCCGTATCGACACGACGTTTTATGTTTAAAAGAAAAGAAAAGGAAATCCCGTTTCACGCGCAGAACTTTACAAAACAAAACTGTGATATCGGGATTGTGCACAAAAGCACCTGCCATGGAGTAGACAACTTACCATCTTCAGGTGTTGCTTCTGTCTGCACAACACGTGATCCTGTCTGTATTGACGTATCAACTTCTACGATGACAAAGTGATGATGATCACCTGCAAGTTGAGAAACAAAGGCATTTGCTTGAAGGAGACTGTTACAGCTAATTGCTATTATGTGTGTAAATATTAACAATAATCAGAGTGGCGAAGAGATCTATGTTGAAACAAAATTTTACGTGATTACCCTCGACATTATATATATATATATATATATATATATATATATATATATATATATATATATATATGTGTGTGTGTGTGTGTGTGTGTGTGTGTATGCATACAGGATATCTGACAATTCACAAAACATCCATTATAGAACTCATCAAACTGAGAACACAAAATTCCTGTACCATTTCACAAACGACTACGTAAAATTCTGAGTTATTGATTAAAGAAGATTGATGCATGACTGTGTACAATAATGCATCAATCTTCTTCAATTAATAACCAAAAATTTATATGATCATTTGCAAAATTGCAGAGAACTTTTTTGTTCAGTTTGACTTAATATACAAGCACACGACGGCAGACACAACTTATCTATCGCGCGTGATCATTCATAGATTTTCTTTTTTAATAACAAAAAATTTTACGTAATTGCTAAGTAGTGCAGGATTTTTATGTTCAGTTTGATAAGTTCTATCCGCAATGGATCATGAACTGTCATGAATTATCAGATACCCTATAAATATACTTGGTTTCAAAATACAGTTTTGACACTTTTATTTCCTAATTTTCGCGGAAAAAAAAAACGGTTCAAGCCGTTTCGCGCAAAGTGTGTACGTGTCGTTTTGCAATTCTAATCTATATATTTTAATAAGTTTATCTTCCCGAGAAAGAGAAAGTGCGCGTGACCCATATTGACGTTGAGAAATCTGGACCACCTTACGTATATCATGTTGAATATGTTCAGTAGTAATGTGTTATTTCATGTCGAACTCGCTGACTGATGAATAAACTGACAATCTCCATCGTTGCAGATACCCATTAAATCGTAAGGGCACAGAATTCCATTAGGGTTCACGTTCCTAGTTGAAAAAGTGGGAGAAAGCACAAAAATTCTCAAAATTTTTAGCTAATCCACGGACAATGCACAATCAAGCATTGTAACTTTACTTTAGATAAAAGGCGACCCACCTTGGCGTTTTTAAATGTGTCAATATCGATACATAAGGTTTTATTGTTGTTGTCGTCGTCGTCGTCATCGTTGTTGTCATCATCGTCGTCGTCGTCGTCGTCGTCGTCGTCATTGCTGTCGTTGTTGTATTCATCATCGTCGAGGAAGTAGTTTTCGTCGGCGTCGTCATCGCCGTCTGCGTCGTCATTGTCGTTGTCGTGGTCGTTGTCATTGGCGATTGCGCTGGCGATTGCGCTGGCGACTGCACTGGCGACTGCGCTGGCGACTGCCCTGGCGATTGCGTTCTCTTTTTCTCTCGCTCATTGTCCGGACACAGCGAATAATCCACTGACGGTCCTGGCTCTAGAGATGTGGCAGACACAGGGATGTCCACCCTACGGGTTCTTTGCGTACATTCGTTATTTCGTTTTACTGATATAGGTGTACTACTTAGCTTTGGTTCGGAGAGCAATCTATCTTCAGTGGGTGACTCTTGTTCGTCGCTCTGAGACTTCGATACAATCATCGAGGTTTTCTTTTTCGTTGGCGTCACTTCGTTCGGAAGTGTTTGCGGTGTGTCTATCGTTGGCGAGCTTTCCGTGTTATTACATCGCGCCAAAAGAGAGGAAGCATCATCGTCTTGTGAGCTCATCACATCGCTGACCATGTCGATTGCCGGTAGCGTTTGTAATAACACATCTTCTATAGCTTCTAATGTGATCTTAGATGACTCTGAGAGCGACGAACTGGGAAGTATAAAGTTTTCGGAAGCATCGTTGGATAACAATTTCCTGTTGGAGAGCTGGCGAGTATGATTGGCGATTTCTTTGAGTTTCTCATTCAATAGTTGACCTCCCGCCTCTGGTAGCCTGAAAGAATAATCTATATGACCGATAAAACAACTCCGAAGACAGTATACTACAATTTCTCAATTATGCTCCTATATAAATTCTAGACAATTTCTCGATAGTTATTATTATAATTATTATTATACAGAGAAATTACATGTGGATAGGAAAAATAATGTAATGTAAATTATATAGCAGGAATAATAAAATATTAATTTGATGTTAGAATATTAATTTCTAGACAATTTTTATCTATTATTCCTGCTATATAATTTTTACATTATTTCTTTTATTTTATATTAATCTAGAATATTAATTATAATTAATCTAGAATATTAATTATAATAATTATTATTTCTAAACAATTTCTTGATCATTTTTTCTTATATAATTCCTACATTATATATTCCTCCTATTTGTATGTAATTTCTCTGCAAAAATAATCTAACATATCATGATAAAATGTATCTTGAGACCCTTGAGTATTCGCGTAGACTGTCCTCGTTTGATGACATCAGAAACGAGAAATTGCATATTCACGATTGTTGTGTTATACGTTGAAATAAAAAATATATCCATGTGACATAACAGATCAAAATTAACATAACAAAAATTATGAGAAAAGTTTGATTAAAACCAGAGTTGTATACCATACTAAGTTTGCAGCTATTTATTGATTTTAATTTAGCAAAAAGAGAGAGCTTAGAGCATTTTAAAAATTTTCTGAATCGATCACAAGTGACGTTTTATAAGTATATTTTTTTATTTCAACGCAAGAATCATGAGCAGGATTTTTCGCCTCTGACGTCAACAAATAAAGACAACCGACGTGAGTATCCCTTAAATAGATGAGATATGAATGGCCAACAAAAGCCTACTCCTGGACATTAGTATAAATGGTTTAAATCACAGAAGGATATAATGTTTGGAATGTGAATGATACATTGAAAGCTTTCACATCTGCGTACTTGTAGTTCTTTCCGAGCCGGTTGCCCAGGGCCGTGCAGATTCTTGACAACTTGAAGCACTCGCGTCGACCGGTATTAATTTTTTGGTGCGCCATCGTAATCTTCGGACCCATGTTGCTGACGCGATTACGCTGTTTCTCCAGCCTCTCCTCGGCTATTATGAGCTGTTCTTTGAGCTTCTTCACCTCGACGGCCAGGCTGTTCTGCAACTCCTTCTCCATGTCCCACTGACGGAGGTTCCCCGACATGTCTGCTAAATGATCTAGGACGGTGTAACTGAAACGCACATGCAAAATACAATTCAATATTTGAGCATAGTTTTTATGGAATCGATTTAAAGATTTTTCATCATACTGAACAAGCTGAAGAGAGATATGATCAAAGCATTTTTTCAGACTAAATATATCAACAATATTGGAAATATGTAAACATGTATTCTGTAAAAAAATTTCTAAATCAATCTCAAGGTTGGGAAAGTTACTTTCGAAAAGAAACGTGTTACTCGTCACCCATCGACAAAAGTAACTCGTTACTGTTATTGTTATACCTAACAAATAACAAATTTTTCTTTATCAAGATCTTCTTTATCAAATCTTGAAGAGCTTTTTAGCGATTCGCTACCATCTATTCCATGTACGGTAGGTTGCAAAACTATTTGCATACAATAAAATTGGAATTGGTTTGCTAAACTATAAAAATTGAGTCCGTCTCTGACAGGACTTGCCTAGCAATTACATTAATTATTATTACTTATTCTTAACGACATTGCGTAACTTTATTGTGTCTAAATCGTTTTGCAACCCACTATATATATTCTCAAATCAATATATATACACTACATGCACAAAATATCAATAAAAGTAACAATCCTACATTTGTTGCCGTTACCTAAAAAATATAATTGTGTTGTTAATAAAATTACGTTACTGATGAAAAGAATATGATCAAATGAAAAAGTCATTTCTGAAAAAAGTAACGTATTAAGGTAAAAATATCAATGCCCAGACATGTACCTAATCCTGGACATTCTTATTGTTTCGGTCTTTGAATATAAATTTAAACTTTCAATATAAAATATACAAGAGTATATTGAGTATATGTACGCATTTTCTATGTTAAAAGTTTCTACGTTAAATATTTATATTTAAAGACCGAAACAATAAAAATATCCAAGATTGGATACGTCTTCCCAAATCTGATTAAATCAACATATTACATCTTTAAAAATTCTCAATCATCATTACCGTCTCGCGACTAATTTGTTCTCGATGTCGGACAGGTGCCGCTGTTGCTCCGTTTTGGAAATACGCGCGAGAGACTCGAGTTCTATCTTCACGTCCCGTTTAAGCGTACTCCAGGCATCTTCCGTGTTAGCTGCATCGCCAGTGCTCGCACTAGACTTCGACGAAACGTCGTTTCCATCATTACAGCAGTTATCTGCCGCGAGCAACGACGACGCCGAAATATTACGATTCATTTCGCGCTCATACTGGGAACGCGATATCGTGGTTTCCATCGAGTCCATGAGTTCTTGCTCGCTCGTGTTCGAGATCAGCACGGTGGTGGCGTTGGAGAAGTTGCTGTCGTTGACTCTGTCGTCGTCGTTGCTCTTATTGGCTGTTCTCTCATCTAGGTTTTCCATCACGGCGTTACTGTTCTCAACAGGCTCGTCGCTGTGGCTGGTGTTCGTCGTGTCGTGCCATGAACTTGGCGTCTTGTCGTTTATGGTGACCACTCGCTCAGTTGTGTCCTGATTCAATTGCACCTGCACGTACTTGCGATTGATCTCGTCTCTGGACAACGTCCTCAAAGCTGGTCTGAACTGCAGCTTGTCGCTCATGGGCTGATGCTTGTTTACAAACTCGACCGAGTTCTCGAGCGTTTTAGTTTCCATTGTGACGCGAGCTGGCGCGATCTCATTGGTAATTCGGATACTGAGATTTGGTATTATTTTCTTCGTCGTTTTAGCCTGCAGCTGCATAGAATTGGTCTGTTTAGCAATATTTGAGATACCTTTGGTAACGGACGCAGGAGATGTAGTCAACGCGGTCGTGCTCTTCGCCACATCGACAATTTTCGCTTTAATCTCTGCCGCCGGTTGCTGAGAATCTTTCTCTGGTTCCTTCGACTCAGTCTGATTCTGTCTCGCGGATGCGTTTGACACGTTCTTGGTCACTTTATTACCAACGCTACTGTCGTTACTCTTGTTCACCACTTTCCTCTGCTCCTTCAACTTCTCACGTTCCAAGATTTGCTGTTTCAAACGACGATATTCTTCTTGTTTTGACGCTGAAAGATGTCTCACGGCCTGCAAAGACAAAGCGGAAGAAAAAGAGGAAAATGCGATTTCAAAAAAAAGGTGGAAAGTACAAAGATATGAAAATTATTAAAATAATTTTGATTTTTTCTTTAATTATTATTTTATTTTATTTATTTTCTTTCTTTATTTATTTTTTTTAATTATTCTTTTCAATAAATGCTTAATTTCACCAAATATTTGTTATCAATATTCCTTATAGGTTTAAAATAATCACAGATTTGAATTACGTTTATTTCTCTGAAATAATCCGTCATTATTATAATATAATTAATATAATTATTAGTCGTACAATATATAATACAAACTTGTAATCATTTTAAACCTATAGAGATAATATCGATAATAAATTATAATATTCCCTAAAATTAGGCATTTATTGAAAAGAACAATTAGAAAAAATTAATAAAGAAATGAAAAGTGTCCTCAATTTTCACACTTCTGTATGTCCTCTGATAAATAAGTGTGCGTAAATCTGACAGCAACTGTACTAATCGATTTGTAAAAGTTATATTTCTTATGAGTGGTGCATATGAAACTCAAATTCATTGCATTCATTGCGATAAAAAAAAAGGAAAAGGAAAACGTACTCAAAACAATATGTAATATAAAATGTGAAATAAAAATCTAAGTATAATTTTTAGTAAATTTGTCACATTAATATAATTAATGTGACAATTTGTCATATTAATATAATTAGAAGTTTACATTATATATGTTCAATTAATCATTAAATTTACATTATGTTACATAATTTAATTAATTCTCATAATAATAAATTTTTCATAATTTTTCTAAGTCTGTTCATTTTCCCATAAATTATCTTTTATTGATGCAAAGCGATAATAAAATCGTTGCAAATTTGATGCCTGTTATTATCCCTGGGGAGAGCCTCGAACGTCACAATGTATAGTCTTACCAACGGTGTGTGCATGTTGGACGAATCCTTCTCCGTGTCCGTCTGCGTCACTGGCGTTGGCGTGTCTCTCCTCGCCGTCTGCGGGGACAAAGCGGGCTTAGAGGAAGAGGTGGCGGTCGAGGTCTCGTGTTCTTTGCGCACGTCGCGCAGGAACTTGTGTAGGCTCTTCTCGAAGTCAGTATTAGGCTCCTGCGTGTTGACGTTGACGATCGACGTTACGACGGGCATGGGTTTGGCGTTACTGTCTTTCTCGAGCTCGGACTCGCTGTCACTGTCTGAACCCAGATTGATCACGATTCGCTGCGTCTCGCTCGCGTACGCCATCGACGACTTCTTCGTCGGCCCGTTGGGGACTGACCACACGTTATCCTGATGAGCGGTCGGCATCAGCTGCTTCACCTTACCTTTGTTGAGAACGTTCGCCTCGAGCTTCTGAGGATTCAGCTTCCGCTGCACCATCGTGTTCTGATATTTCTTCGCGTTGTTCACCACTTTCGTGCTGGCCGGCACGGGTGCTTTTCTCAGCATCTTCTTCGGAGGCCCTTTCGTGCCCGTGGCCGCGGCGTTGGGTCTCTTTTTAACGCCGCCAACAGAGAGATCACTCGCCATTCCGTTGGCCGTGATAACCGGTTCGGTGCTCGCTGATACCTTCTGTGCGGCTGCTTGATCATTCGTCGCGTTGCACTCGTTCGTAACGACCGACGTCGCTGAAGAGACGGTGCTGTTCGTGTCCGACTTGGTCATTCGCTTCGTGAGCGAGGCCAAGAGAATGGCGCGCAGTTCGTTCTCATCCTCGTCCATGCTCGCTCTCCTGTTAGCGTCCTTCGCGTCCGCCACTTTGTGCTTGGCAGTGTCGAGGTTCGCCGATGAACAATGGGACTCGGTGCTCTTCTCTTGCGGGCATTCATTGTCTGTCGACGATGTCGTGTGCTTCTTCAACTCCTCCTTGTCGTGCGAGGACGCGTGTTGGTCGTTCTTCTCGACGTTGTCCGTATTCTCTGTTCTGATGTCTTTATCATTGTCAGCCGGCAAGGTTGGACACTTGCTTTCTGCACTCTCTTCTACGCTCTTTGTGAAATTCCCTCGCGCTTTATTGGCGTCGTTGTTCTTCTTCTTAGGCTCGGACTCGGTGCTTGGTTGTCGCGGAACGGGCGGTGGAACGGTCGTGGTAATATTTACATTTTTATTTACATCGTTATTTGTACATGAACCGTTCTTCCTCTTTGCCGTTGATTCCGCGACATTGCAATTCGCGCGACTGTTCTTTTTGGCGCGTTTCCGCTTCTTGGACGTCGGAGAGCTGCCGCTCTTCGTGACCGCCATAGGCTTGGTTTGCTCGGCTGCCTTGGGACCATCGCTGCTCTTGGAGGCGTCACTCTTGGACACGTTGCTCTCTGAACTCTCGTTCATGGACTCCTTGAAGACGACGGGAGCCGTCAATACGCGGTAACGCTTCTTCGGGAATGGTACTAGTCTGATCGGCTTGAAGACGGTGCCGCTCCTCGGGCTGCTCGGGCTTGTGATGACGATCACCGGTTGCATCTCGGCGCTCTTGAAAGTCGGCTCCGTGTGCTGCTCTTGTTTCGCTGACAATGACGACGACGACGACGACGACGACGGTAACGGTTGCTGAAGCTGCTTGTTCGACTTCAAGATTGGCACAGGTACCAGCGTCTTGTTGATCAACGTGGGAATCTTATTCGCATCTTTGGTGATATCCGGCACACCCTGCATGTACGAGGGCTCCCTGCTAGTGTCGGCTTGGCAACACATCACCGCATCGTTGGCGACGTAATCGGAGTCTGACGCTAATACATCTCTGTCGACACTGGCGGCAGGGAACGCTTGCTGATTCTCCGGCTCGTGAGAATCGTGACCAGTGATTATCGAGACGCTGTCACTGTTCAGCAACGTCGGCGTTCCTAAAGTAGACATCGTTGAGACGTTGGCGACAGGATATCCCACAGCCATATCGTAAGCGTGTTCATTACCTCGCTGCTCGCCAACCGTCTGCTGTTCCGTGTACGTCGTCGTCGAGGCCAAATTCACCAGTAGATCGTCGTCGGTAGATTGCTCCACGATACTCTGCATCTGCGGACTCACGTGAAGGCGGTCTGGTAGCACGGAAGACGCCGGAAGATCGATCACTGGAAGATTTTGTGTCGCCCCGTTGGTCTCTGGATACGCTGACGCAATTGGATAACTACACTTGTTGTTGGCGTCGTCGAATGTCTGCTGGCAGCAAGTGCCGTCTATCAAGTCGCAATCGATGCAGTCGCCAGGCGGGATTCTGAGGTAGCCGGGCAGCTCCTTCTGGCCATTTGGTTCCACGTGGAAGCTCTCATCACTGTTGCTCAATAACGGCGAGGATGCAAAGCGATTCGGAGATGGAGTGTAATACGGGAGGTAGGTGTCGTCTAGCGCTGATGACGCGATCCCATCAGGGTGAGACGGTCTTCGCTCGTCGTTCGTCGCGAAGATCGGGCTGTTGTTAAGATTGATGAACGACACGTCCGACGGCTCGATGCCGAGTAGCTCCGTGTCGATCGGCATGTCCGTGGTGATCTTGTCAGTCGGCGAATACGGCAACTTCTCTTTCTCCCTCTCGACATCCGTATCCAGCTCCATATCCTCGACGTGATTGCTGTCAGCCGACGGTAGCATCGGCGGGGTGGACGGTGGCGACGCGAACTGCAGCAGTTCTTCGTTAGGCACGGGGATGTCCTCGAGAAAGCTCTGGGTGAACGGACTCTCGCTGCGATTAACCTCCGCTTTCCTCTTGTTCTTCGCTCGTACGCCACGTTGCACCCTGTTCTGATGCTTCTTCATAACCGCTGAGCGCAGCGCGATCATACGCAGCTCCAGAGCCTCCTCGTCCTGCTCGTCGTTTATCTTCGTCGTCATGGCCGCCTTCGCTTCCGTTTTCGTCGGCTGCTTCGACTTGCTGGGCTTGTTCTTCTGCTTTGTATCCAACGCTTTCTGTCGCAACAACGCCAAGTCGTCCTCCTCGTCAAGTTCGTTACCAACCATGATCGGAGTCTTCTCCGCGAAACCGTGCGCCATGTGGTCGTTGGCGATTTTCGGTATCTTCATCATGTTGCATAGCTTCTCCTTTAACGACGCCGGCTGGTGCTCCTTGTTCCGCCGGACGCTCGACTCCGGCGTCCAGCGCGCGCCCACGGAATCGAGGTGTTTCACCTTTTTCAGTAATCTAGTCACGTCGCCGTGGCGGTCACTAAAGTAGGCAGCAGACGACGACGGCGGCGGTGACGCGTTCAGCCGCATCGTCTGCTTCCTAGAAGTCACTCGCATAGGAGATACAGAGTGCAACGAACTGGATCGCTTAGGCGATCTGAGTCTCCGCGGCGACCTTCTTGGAGATCGAGAACGCTCCAGCGGAGAGCGGGACGAGCCGTGAAATGTAGGCCGCGCGCCTACGGGTGACCTGTGTTTCCGCAGCGGCGACTTCGCGATCATTCGCGTCCTGCCGCTCCTATGGACCGGACTTGGATCTCTGTAGCGCGTTCTGCTTATGGTGATTTCCTTGGACGTTTCTCTGGAGCTGCTCCTTAATGTGCTGAAGCACTCCGTTATGGGCAGATCTGCGGATGCCGGGGAAATTAAGTCATCGACGGTAAGATATTCGTATTCCTTTTTCTTCTTTTTCTTCTTCTTGATCTTGGTCTTCGAGCGCGTCATCAGCTGCTTAGACATGTCCGTGAGACCCACGATTTCCATGTCGCTGTCGCTCGAAATCGGCACCAGATCGTCGTTTTTCTCTTGCAACGTCGACAGGACGTGTTTCATTATCGTGCAACCGGCCTCGTTCACGTGATGACGATTTTCCTTGCCCTTGACTGGATCTTGCGAAAGAACATTAATTTCTACTACATTAGATTAACATATCAATATCTAAACTTAAGCACAACACTAAAATCAACAGTATGGAAAATGTACTTGAAATAAGGTCACATTATTCAGACTGAAGTTTAAATTATCAGAGATAGTATCGAGATAAATAAACACCACTTGTTAGATTGTGTTATTGATTTGCTATTGATCATAAATTGAATTTGTTATATGTAATTATCTTTTATATATAAATCAATAAAACATCAGTATTTTCATGCCAGTTATCAATGATCATCTCTATAATTAATATATTAATAGTTGTCTCTACATAGTACACAACTATTTGGAAAATATACAAATGATTCGAGTCTTTTAAATAACATTTTTCTTTATCAAGGAAAAAACAGTTTTAAATATCTAAATCCTTGAAGCACTCACAGTTTTGAGTTAGAGATAGGTACATAGTTAGTTAGAGATAGGTATAGAAGTACTACTCTTAAACCAGTGGCACATAGTTCTTGTTTTCATACTGGGTTATATTTGCTGAATGGAAATACTCTGTTTTTATTGGTGCATTACCATCCATCTTCAGAAATGTACCAATTAGAACAGAGTATTTCCACCCAGCAAGCAAACCAGCACGAAAACAAGCATTGTGTGCCGCTGGTTTTAAAGCATATGTGTTAGGACATGTTATTAGTTTGTTATTAATTGTCATAAATTGTAATTGTCAAATTAATTGTATCTTAAATATAAATCAGTGATCACTTCTATAATTAATGTATTGATAATTGTTCCTGTTTATACAGTGCACAACCACTTGAGAAGCATACAAATGATTTGAGTCTCTTAAAGAACATTTTTCTTTACCAGAGAAAGAAAGATAAGAAAAAAACAATTTTATATATATAAACCCTTGAAACAATATCCTCACAATTTGATCGGTTGAGAAAAAAATTTACTCAAATATAAGCGAAACTTCCTCGTCTTCCTTTTAAATATTATATCTTTCAGATATTTATCACAATATTTAATATCTATAAAATCAGGGAGAACAAAACTGAAAGAATTTATTTGAATTTAGTCTACGATAAATATTAATAAGTCCATTTAGTTGCCTTAGATCACTTAGAGAAGTCACAACTGAAATTAAAATTTGGTGCTTCAAAGGTCAAATATAAATACAGTGCATTTGTCTCGGATATACAAAGAACACGCAAGTCGGACTAAGCTTTTACCTCTCCTGCTCTGACTCTTCGAGTAGTGCATCTTGGAAGGGGCAGTGCACCAGGACGCGCATTCTCCCCACGTTGACTTGCACACAGGACATGAACGTCGTGTTCTGACGACGTAGCCGCAGGTCAAGTGACCTATACCGCCTTCCTCGGACGAGCTGACATCCTCCAACGAGATTTCACCTTCCTCTTTCTCGTCGAGGATATCGATGGTCTCCGTGCAACCGCTCGATAAATCACTTGCCATTGTTACAATTCGAACTTACCCGCAACGACGACGTTTGAACATTCGATAACACATGACTCAATAAACGTCACGTCGATCGATCATTGATATCGCGAGCAAGCATGACTCATTCGGAAGGAGATAGAAAGGTTAGGAACTAAAGGATCAAAGGATTACCGAGGTATTCGCCAGATTAATCGAGTCGCGGAATATCACAAAGAGAAATACCGTTACAGTACAAATATCCAATGTTTGGAGGGAACGCGTTGTTACAAAGCGCGAATATCGTCGATTAACAATGCTTAGTAATGTACTTATCAATATTTCATCGCATGGAACGACATTCGATCAAAGGTCTCTCTCAATACATCAGTTTTCCTTTTTCTTTGCTGCACTACATCGCACATTACTTTCTGTACAGTCAAGGACGAAACGGTTTGGACCACGGACGTAGGAATATCTGAACAGAGCACAAAGTACTTCTGTGAGCGCGGGACTTAAGTTTCAAAGATAAGGGGAAATATCCATCGCGACCATTTTTGGCTGTGTTCGTTTTGTTTTCGGCACTAAAAGCATTAAGCCTAAAACCCGTATCAGACTACCGACTGCATCGGCCGACCCGACTGCCGACTACGGACAGTCAATGGACTAATCGCGCTGACTCGGCGCCTCACTGTGATTGGTCCATTGAGAGTCGGCAGTCGTAGTCGGCAATCGGGTCGTCCTGTGCAATCGGTAGTCTGATATGAGCTTAATCTACAATGAGCACGTTCAGCGGAAAAAGCGCTCAGTGAGCAATCAACATAGGCTGCGTTCCGAAATTCACTGCCAGTACTGAAATTCTATAGTTCATGTCACGTATACTATAGAATTTCAGCACTGGTAGTGAATTTTGGAACGCAGCCATAGTAGCCCTATTCTGTAACTCGTTATGGAGTTAACGACAATTTTGTTATCGTTGCGCAGCTTTTGTATACCATAGAAAAGTTGCGCAACGATAACGAAACGTTAACTCCAATAACGAGTTATAGTATCCCAGCACAGGGCCTTTATTCTTGAAATAGTTGCGTATACGTATAAGTTACGTTGCGTATAAGTTTTACTACGCAGATTTAATTATACTATAAAATAGCTGCGTGGTAAAACTTACGTATACGCAAAAATTTCAAGAATAGAATTCTGATGTCTATACTGGTTGCATTAGGTTACATTTTAAAACATCTTTTTGGAGGAAAATTTTACTCTTAAATCTATAGTTCATATTACATACCATAGACTTAAGAGTAAAATTTTCCTCGGAAAGGACGTTTTGGAATGCAACCTAAACTAGATTGCTAACAAGGGCTTCGTACGTGCATCGCGTGAAGCCCGTATCAGACTACTGACTACACAGGCCGACCCGACTGCCGACTCTCAATGGACCAATCACAGTGAGTCGCCGACTCACTGTGATTGGTCCATTGAGAGTCAGCAGTCGGGTCGGCCTGTGCAGTCAGTAGCTGATACGGGCTTAAGGTTTTCGGTTGCATGCGAGAAAATGGCGGCGATCCTGATGTGTGACGTTGTGTGTACGACATGTCACTTGTGAGTACTTACAACGTACAAGTGAGTCAGCGTGGCTATTAAATTACTGTCGTAAAATCAAAAATGCCAACATTTTATTGCATCAAAAAATGTAACAAAAAAATAGATGATATTGGACGTTATTTGTTCTGCTCATTTTCAACAAAAGAATTTTATGACTAAACGTAGTGAAAATGTGGCGGTAGCGGCCATTTTCTTGCATACATCGGAAACTCTATCGGACGCATGCCGTGCTGTTTGTAGATAGCCTATTAAGGTTGTTCTATTAGTTGCAAGTCGATTGCAACTCTTGTTGCGACAGCCAATCAGAAGCGTCAATAGCACCATTGATACTTCTGATTGGCTGTCGCAATAAGAATCGCGTCTGCTTACGATCGGTTTGCAACCAATGTACGACCTTTAGCAACCTAGTTTAGTATAAATATCTGTACAATAATCATTTCTGTACACTGGTAATGTTTTAAAATATGTAACACATAAACCTTCAAGGAATTGGATGATAGAAGTTACAAGACCGATTTTTACAATTTTCAAGGAGCTCTCACGAGGGCCAAGTGTTTATTTAGACAACGTCAGCTGTTCTCGTGCCTCCCTTATGATTCTTCGACAGGAAATCTGCAAACTCTTGATATGGCGCTTTAGCCAAAGCCTGTTCTTTCCACAAGTCCGGCGTCAGGTAAGCGTACGTCTTGGCGATTGCAGCGTAAGTAGCTTTGGCGAAATTGCCGAGTGTGCAGGTAGAGCCTCGGGCAGAGGTGTAGCAGTCTTCGATACCAGCCATTTGAAGCAACTTCTTGGGAACTGGTGCGGAGACGATGCCGGTACCTCTGGGCGCCGGGATCAAACGTACTTGCACAGAGCCACATTTACCAGTGACCTTGCAGGGCACCGTATGCGGCTTACCGATCTTGTTACCCCAGTAGCCACGTCGTACTGGCACTACCGATAGCTTGGCCAGGATGATGGCGCCACGAATAGCAGTAGCTACTTCTTTGGAGCATTTTACTCCCAATCCAATATGACCATTGCTGTCTCCAATAGCAACGAAAGCCTATAAAATATTTTAAGCATTTCTGTGGCAAATTCCATAATTGAGATTAATTTATTAATATTTCATATTTTGTCTTCACATGTAAATCTCACCATATTATAATAATGAGCTGAATTTTCCAATTACCTTGAAACGAGTACGTTGACCTGCTCTAGTCTGTTTTTGTACAGGCATGATCTTCAGTACTTCATCCTTGAGATCTGCTCCCAGGAACTTGTCAATGATCTCATATTCTTTGATGGGTAAGGAGAATAGGTAGATATGTTCCAGAGACTGTATTTTGCCCTCCTTGACCAAACGGCCCAGCTTGGTGACAGGAACCCATTCCTTGCTGTCTTCCTTGCCACGACCACGGCCACGTCCTCTACCTCTACCTCCACGTCCTCTACCTCTTAATCCTCCACGATCACCTCCACGAGAGCCAAAACCTCCACGGAAGCCTCCACGAGCGGCTGGAGCAGCGTCCGCCATTCTATAATTAAAATATATTATCATCATTGACATCAAGTTTTACAAAAGATTTTATTTTATTATTTTACATATAGTTTGTTATGTTATATATGTTTATACATGTTACACATATATTTATGTCATTATATGTTTATGTAATTATATGTTTATTTATATAAATTATATATATAGTAGTGATTGAGAGTTAAACCAGCTGCACACGGTGCTTGTTTTCATGCTGGATTGTTTGCTGATTGGTGCATTTCTGAAGATGAATGAAAATACACCAATCAAAACAGGGTATTTTCAGCAATCCAGCACAAAAACAAGCACCGTGTGTCGCTGACTTAATACTGTGATAATTACTATGCATAATGAATCAATAGCAATATGCATCAGTTGGTATAGTAATTACAGTATTATTATATTATAAATACAAAATCGTTAATTATTAGAAACTAAAGATACACTAAAATTAAATAATGTACAGTAATACGATTATCGATTCTGGATAATTAACAGCACAAAGTCTGAAATATATGACACAATTCAACCTTTATAAAATCTAACCAAAGAAACGACGACACGTGGTAAAAAAATAAAATTTTTTAACTCGCGAAATTTCCTAAGAGATTACTCGTACTTAATTTGCATTGCATATTTAAACAAAAAGCATGCAGAATTATCTCAATAATTGAGTGGGAAAAATTAAAAAATTGTCGAAATTATACTCACGCTACTTCTTCCTTGCGAACACGAAAACAGAAGAAAGACTCAAGCGATCTGTTCTTTTTAGCTGCACTATTCAACTAGTATAATAAGATTGCTTTCCAACAAGTCGACACAAGTGGATGCTTTCCAGTTGCGTACACTGTGTTACACAAAACCAGTTTAATGGTTGCATATTATCTTACAAGATATTTTAGATAATATGTGACCAATAAACTGGTTTGTGTACGTGTGTGTCAAGATGTGTTAAGCAATTGGAAAGCACCCATTATCATCCTATCATTGTTATTCACTAAATGTGAAACAAAGATAGAATGATGTTTGTGTCGACTTGTGTCTCTTGTTGGAAAGCAACCTTAGTGAGTAACAAAGAGTGCTTTCCAATTGCTTAACACATGTTGACACATACGTACACAAAACCAATTTATTAGTCGCATATTATCTAAAATACCCTGTAAGATAATATACAACCAATAAACTGGTTTTGTGTAATATACAAAATGTAACTGGAAAGCACCCAAAGATAGGATAATACTTGTGTCGACTTGTGTCTCTTGTTGGAAAGCAACTTAAGTTAAGCCAACAGCACACGATGCTTATGCAGGATTCACACCGCGTCCGATATCCGACGTATGACGTACGATATCCCATAAAAGAATAGCTTTCTAATGGAGAATTGAATTTTATATTAGAAAGCTGTTTTCCTATTGGATATCGGATGTCATACGTCGGACATAGACGCGGTGTGAATCCTGCATTATTTTCGTGCTAGTTTGCTTGCTGGATGAAAATATTCTGTTCTAATTCGTGTATTTCTGAAAATAGTTGGAAATGCACTAATCAAAACAGAGTATAAAACAAAATAATAAGGGAACAGTAGACGTTTCCATAAAATTTTTTATAGTAAAATTGGATAAACTCTTAAGCCAGCGGCACACGATGCTTGTTTTCATGCTGGATTGCTTGCTGGATGGAAATATTTTGTTCTGATTGGTGCATTTCTGAAGACGGACCAATCAGAATAGAGTATTTCCATCCAGCAAGCAATCCAACACAAAAACAAGCATCGTGTGCCTCTGGCTTTATACCTAGCTAGAAATGATTCGTCAATCGATGTAGAAACGATGTCGAATCGACGTCGATTTCACGATTTCGATGTCGATTCGACATTGTTTCGACATTGATCAACGAAATATTTCTGGCTGGGTAAAACTTTTTGACTGGAGAAAGAAAAATATTCTTAATCCGCAATAAATTCTTCTCTAAACTTATCCTAGACAAAATAAATTCTTCTCTAAACTTATCCTAGACAACACATCACCAAAGGATGTTCTGGGGACTTTCTCAGGATATAGAACGTTCTCAGAACGTCTTTATGATGTCTTCTAAAGATCTGTTATTAGGGATTTTATAGTAAGATTGTATATTGTCGAGATTTTATAATATATTTTGTTACAAAAACAATGTTTTTTATCAATTCACAAGTTCACAATAGACGATTTTATATTATTTAAACTAATGGTGTCAAAATATTTATAATTCATGGTTTGTGTGTGACTAGAATCAAAAGAGTAACGAAGCTACTTATTAAACTTTTTCTTTTTCTTTAAACTTTTTCTGCTAGGATTTGCTTTTTAGAACATTAAAATTGGACGTTACATAATTATCAAGTAAGTCCTTATCGAACATGAATCGTGCCAACGCTTGATCTCCAATGCCAGAAAGCACAGATATGAATCTTCCCATTTCATTCACGCTCTTCATCTGATCCTCCATAAAGCCAGTGACGATAAAATCGCTCGCGTTTAAATCGCCGTGTTTCACTGCTATCCCATTCACTGCGGTCAACTTTTTACTAACATCTACTTCCAGTTGTAAAGCCGTCTAAAATACGCATGTAAAAGTACATTAATTAACTATACCCAATTAATTATATAAATTATTAAACTAAATTAATTATTACTGGACGTAAAATTATTAGTAAATAATAAGCTCATATTCTAAACTCTCTTTTATTATTAAAAGTACCTCTAAAGAGGCGTTTTTCGTTTCGTGACCACGATACCATTTGGTTGATTGGTTTGGTCCACTTAAAGGCCATTCTATAATAGCTGTAAGAATATGGCTGTAAGGCTGTAAAGCCCATTCTACAATTGCGTAAGCGTAGTCGTGAACGTAAGAGTCAACCAATCCGAATGTTTTATTCACTGATTGCTTTATTTTGATTGGTGTCGTAATCACATACAACCACTTACAACTACGTTCACACAATTGTAGAATGGGCTTAAGACTCGAAATGAATTATTCTCATTCGCAGACAGCTCACGTTACATCCTTACAGCCATGTTCTTACAGCTATTGTAGAATGGCCTTAACGCTCGCAACGCCTCGAGCAACAAAGGCTGCGTTCCGAAATTCACTGAAATTCTATAGTTCATGTCACGTATACTATAGAATTTCAGCATTGGCAGTGAATTTCGGAACGCAGCCTATGATAGAATGGCTGCGTTCCGTTTCACGCATTGCGCGCATTTATCTATAGTTCATGTTACATATATTATAGGCAATGCGCGCATAATGCGTGAAACGGAACGCAACCATGGGTGCCCTAATAGCACGCAATGTTCAAGGAACGTCCAATGGATATCCATAGAACATAAAATGTCCTCTGAATGTTTTCTGGATGTTCTCTGGACGTCTTTTGAACATGCGTGCTATTAGGGTGCTTTCCAGTTACGTATTCTGTGTTACACAAAATCAGTTTATTGATTGCATATTATCTTACAAGATATTTTAGATAATATGTGACCAATAAACCAGGTTAGATTAGGTTATAAAGTTGACAGGAGATAAAAGTTATTTATTTTCTTCTCATAGAGCTCTAAGAATTTTTTTAGAATTATGTATTAACTTTCTAGTACTTCAAGAAAATGCAAGAAAACGCAAGAAAATGCAGTACTAAAAAATTAATACAAAATTCTAAAAAAATTCTCCGAACTCTATGAGAAGAAAATAAACAATTTTTATCTCTTGATATTTTTCGGTTGGTAGAATTTAAGTAAAAAAATATTGAAACCAATAATTTTGTAATCCAGCAACAACTGACGCATGTTGGCACATGCGCACAGAGGATGAATAGGAATGTATACCTTTCTGTCTTGCATATATCTTAAGTCCGTATCAGACTACCGACTGCACAGGGCGACCCGACTGCCGACTACGACTATCGACTCTCAATGGACCAATCACAGTGAGGCGCCGAGTCGGCAGTCGTAGTCGGCAGTCGGGTCGGCCTGTGTAGTCGGTAGTCTGATACGGGCTTTAGACACACTTTTGGTCTACAGAAGGCATACGCAATTCCCCCTCCATATATATATACTCTACGCTCGTGATTGGTTTCGCTCTCGTTCCGCGCTCCGCTTTCCGCTGCATGGGTTTGCACCCTCAAGGCCCTTGCACAATGTCAGGCTACAGGCAATAGAAATAAGCCAATAGGAACATGGAATAAAAATAATTGGCCAATTTGAATTCCTATTCTCTGTTCCTATTGTCTGTTGCCTGGCATTCTGCAAGGGTCTTTAGTCTCGCGCACGCGCGGTCTATAAATGATTTTAGTCTTAAGCTTTAAAAATTTGACCAATTACAGTTGATTATTCTCCTTGCATTCGACTGTGATTGGTCAATTTCTTATGGTTTAGAGTTTAAATCACCTATTGCAGACCGGGATTTACACAAACGCGTTATATTTTTCTTTGTTTAAAATTCTTTAGTATTAATTCAATTTTAACTGTTTAACATCCCAGACAACATAGATGTCTAAAATGTATTTTGGAGATATATCTGAAATAAATAAGTTGTCCTTTAAACATCAACTAAAACATCTTTCGGATATTTCCCATGCAGCAAAAGTTTCAAAAAGCTTTCAGAAAAGTTTCAGAAACATTGAATCTTTCTGAGATCTTCCTAAAATCTTTCTGAAAGTTTTTTGAAACTTCTGTGCTGTGTGGATTATGTTGTCTGAAATAGATTTACTTTGAATGCATGTAATGGACATTTCCAGTCTTGATCGTCCGGCGGTGATACAGCGCAGAGATGCACCTTTCCTCCGCGCATTTTCACGTAGTTGCAAAATCTCAGGGCATGCTCGTGTTCCTCGTGATGCATCTGCATGAAGAATGACTCGCATCCCGGTAGAGCGACATCCATGCGACCGAAATATGCAGCCTAAACATGATTAAGTACAAATTAAAAGTCTGATCACGTTGTAAAGTCTCTTGAAGAAGCCTTATAATTTGTTATTATGCCCATTACTTTCATAAATCACTCAATAAGGAAAGATTGTTCCAACTTCTTGGTAAATCATTTGACAGTTAAATTATATGTCTATCTTCGTTTTTTCTTTAAATTGAACAGAGACAGACACATGATTTAATTGTTAGGGCTGCGTTCCAAAATTCTACTCGGTGGGTAGAGTAGCATTTCAGTGACCAATAAAAACAAAGATAACTAAGATTTCTTTATCATAATTGATTAATTATATGTACTCTACTCACCGAGTAGAATTTTGGAACGCAGCCTAGGTAGTTTATTAAGACCAAGTTCCACGACATTCGTTTAATTTTAACTACCGGTTAAGTCCCAATAGTGATTAGTTGATTATTATTAACTCTTCTTAATGGGTGTATATCAGTTGGACACGGGGCAATTGGACACAGTCCAATCACAAGTCGCTGTTCCAAGGGACCCTACAAATGTCTCTAATCACACGGTGCTGTGATTGGCTGTGTCCAAATGCACCGTGTCCAAGTGCACCGCTCCCCTTCTTAATGTCAAATACGATTAGTCAAATCCAATGGAATAACCAGTCAGTTAAGTTAACTAGAGGTTGTGGAACTGGACCTAATGACTCCTGCACACAGGACGTGGTAATGCTTGCCGCGCGGCGGAAGTTCGCGTGACAGCCAATCATATGCTACTTTCCATAATAACCTTATAGCTTTTACGGAAAAACAACATATTGATTGGCTGTCGCGCGGACTTCCGCCGCACAGCAAGCATTACCGCGTCCTGTGTGCAGGAGCCATAAGAAGTTGGAACAATGTGCTTTGAAAGTGATAGAACTAATCTATATATACTTTAAATCTATGATTATACATTTTTAAATAATAAAATCATTTAGATTATATTTACCATAGATAAATAATAATAAAACGCCTTCAGTTCAACATTAATCTGGTCGTTCATTGCGGCTTCAGTTTCATCGTGAAAATCAAATCCGCTTCTCTTGCCACTCGGCCATTTTATCGGTTTATCGATACAAAGTTCCATTCGACCGCATTCATTATTTTTTGATGTTTTCCACGTCGAACTAGATATTCCTCGCCAACTAATTATATTACAAGATCAATTAAAATGTATCTAATAAATAAAAAAATAAGGTATAGAAACTATGGATTTGGCAACATATACAAGTATAACTCAACATCAATTTGAGAAGATAAGAAACTTCTGAAGAATATAATCTTGTTAATATATTGAAATCAAAAGAATATAATCTCATTAATATAATGAAATCAAAAGAATATTTTTTTTAATATTAATATATTAATTTTAGAAATTTAATGATGCAATTACCTGACTTGATATAACCATCGATCTCGCAGAGAATATACATTATTGGAAGAATTAAAAAATGTACAAGATCGTTTACAGGACAGTCTTAACATTTTTCACTAAAGCAATTTATCGATTAATCTTCACTCTTTTCGTAAACAAACTGATTAATTTGTTACGTCTGCAAATAAATCGTTATTTTGTTCGCGTCATCGTCGTCGACTGATTAATAAATCACTAAACAAATTAACTTAAAAACATAAAATTTGAACTACTTGATTACAAAAAATGTCTTTACAAAGGATTTAATAAAATATATCTTTTCAATTTGACTCTTGTTTAATATTTTTAGCGTTTATTTGTTTGTTAATATACATTGGAACGAGCTAACATTAGCTTCAAGTAAATGCAAATCAATCCATATACGGTGTTCTAAAATAATTTAATGTGACAAAAGAACTGTTTTTATATATTTTTATGAAATTTATTAATTAAAAACACAATTTTTGTATTTATCTGTACTTTAAAATATAATGCACTGCTGGACAAAGTTAAATTTTCAAAAAAATTATAAAAAATTTATAATTTTTACGACAATATTTGTGAGAAATAATTATGAACTATTGCTCTGTTTATTGTCGCAATTAATATTTCCTTAAGGAAATATTAGCTATTTTTCAATATCTTTCAAATGAATTATTAACATACTTAAATATTACAGACTGTATATCTTAGCAAGAACTACAAACAATTACAACAAATCATAAATATGTCATTGATTTATTGAATTAGGTGAAGGGTCTGATAGTTGATGTGTGCTATTTGAAGGTACTGTGTTGATAGAACTAAGAGGTTCCTGTTTTATAATGGGATTAGTATTTAGATTCATATTGATCACAGCTGTGGATGTAGGATTCTGCATGTCCAACTGGCTCTGCGCTATATCCTGCAGAGCAGCTTGAATTCGCTGAAGCAATGCTTCTCCTTGTCTCACTATTTCTTCCAGTTGTTCACCAGCCTCTTGATTTTCTTGTTCAAGCCGATTGAGACTAGCTACTTGAAGTTCTTGAGATGACTCTTCACTTGGCAAACTCTCTATTAATGTATCAATATCCTTTGCACACCTTGCAATGAGAGTTGCAAATAAAGAAGCATAATCTGCAACAAATAAGTTACAAATTATAATTGTCTATTGCTTAACAATAGCATGAAAAATCTTACAACTAATATTTTATACCTTCTTGAGTTTGATGTGGCTGTGGTGTGCCAATACGATCAAAGCCAGGAAATTTACTGGGTGTAGAATACTGCTGTAGAATACCAACGCTGTTGCAAAAGTGTTCTGCTTGCTGAAAGTAGCAGCATGTGCTTGGTAAAGTCTGAGAATCAATGGACAACAGATGAAAATGAAAATTTCTATTACCTGGTTAATAGTATCTTGCAATTGTGTCAAACGATCTGCCATAATGCCAAATTACTGACTCAAAACTGATTTGTATAGCCTTTCGTAATGTTGACAGTAAATAAAATAGAACACTTGCTTTTAATACATCAAGAACTTTAGCATTTTACAGCGGAGATTCAATACAGTTTATCAGTAATTCACTTTTTTTAGTCAATAATCTTTAACTTGTCTTGTCACAAGTATATTATATAAAATTTTTATTTATGGAACGAGCAACGAAAAAATCAGCTTAAGAGAACGTCTAAGAGAGATATAACCTATAAAACCAAAAGTTGTTGCGTTCGATCCAAAAGTGACCTCAGAATAGATTTGCTCGCGTTAAGGGACGTCTACATTGGAAGTAAATAGCAAGAAGTAGGAAGTAAGAGTAAGAAATTGACCAACCACAGTCGAATGTGAGAAGAATAATTAACTATGATTGGTCAATTTCTTATTCTTACTTCCTACTTCTTACTGTTTACTTCCAATGTAGACGTCCCTTTACTTGCACTTTTGACACTTTTGCATTTAAAGGCTTTTGTACGTAAAAATTTTAATCGTAACGTAAAGCCCATTCTACAATTGCGTAAGCGTAGTCGTGAACGTAAGAGTCAACCAATCCAAATGTTTTATTCACTGATTGTTTTACTCTGATTGGTTGTCGTAATCACTTACAACCTCTTACATACGGGAGCGGTGCACTTGGACACGGTGCATTTGGACACAGCCAATCACAGCACCGTGTGATTAGAGATATTTGTAGGGTCCCTTGGAACAGCGACTTGTGATTGGACTGTGTCCAATTGCCCCGTGTCCAACTGATATACACCCGCGCTTGAGATCGATATTTCGGCCAAATATATGATTTTTTAATATTTAATTAAAATTATCTGGATGACTCACAAACCTTTTTAATGATACTTCATAACTCTTCATACAAACTCGAAATACAAACGATACCATACCGAACCTTTGTTTACTTTACCTCCGGTCATTATTTCCGGCTAAATACATGGTCCAAAAAAGAACAATTAATTACAAGTAATAGAATTACTCACAAATCTTTTCAATTGCACTTCAAAACTTTTTATACGAAATACAAACGATTTAAAAGAATAGTTTTCCAACCGGAGTTTTTTTCCGATCAAGTACATACGAATCTCTGTGATTTATTCATGACATCTTAAAACTTAAGATTATCTTAAATATAAGATTGGACTATGAATACCGGCCTTACTGTTGCCGAGATATTAGCGTGACGTTTCGACAATGTGATGAAAAATATTTACCGGGTATTACTAAGTTGATACGATTGAAAAAAAAACCAGGAATATTGAAATACTAGAGATTACCGATCGTGTCTGACGGTACTTTCACAGCAGCACTTGACATCTATATTTCGGTTAATTACACGATTTTTTAATATTTAATTAAAATTACTTGGATGGCTTACAAACATTTTAATGATACTTCATAACTCTTCATACGAAATATACAAACGATACCATACCGGAACTTTGTTTAATTTACTTTCGGCCATTATTTCGGCTAAATGCATGGTCCAAAAATGAACAATTAATTACAATTAATAGAACGATTCACAAACCTTTTCAATTGCACTTCAAAACTCTTCATACGAAATATAAACGATTTAAAAGAGTAGTTTTCAAACCGGCGATTTTTTTAGGTCAAGTACATATGAATAATGAGAGCTCTCTCTCTAAAGAAAAGCTAGTGTGCAACGGGCATTAAGTGTAATAGTGTAAAAAGTGCAAGCAACGTGAACAAACCTCAGTTCAACAATAAGGACAAATCTGAGCCCGTATTCTTGAAATTTTTGCATATATATAAGTTTCATTGCGCAGCTATTTTATGGTATAATTATACTTACGCAAAAGGACTCAATGAATACGCAAAATTGTCAAAAATATGAGTCTTGAAATATTATGTGGTTTGTTCTTTTTAGCTGCACTGCTGAAATGCCGTAAATTAAAGTGAGACAAACTGCGTTCTAATATTAACCGCCAGCAACAACAAACTGTAGTTTATATCATGTAGGCCGCGTTCCGTTTCACGTATATGCGCGCATTTATACTGTAGAGAATACGCACATAATGTGTAAAACGGAACGCAATCATTTACTATAGATTTTTAGTGCTGCCAGCGGCATTTTAAAACACGGCCAAAATATAGTTGTACTTTAGCATCACAAAAGATCGGAATTTTTGCCTAGACGAGGAACTTCTAATAGGATATGATGCAAAACAACGTATATATACGAATTATGAACGTATAAATTATAATTTTAATCCTGCTTTTCCTTTGTAAATAAGTTACTTAACATTCTATGTTTAATGGGACTGTAAACATCAAATGACAATGTAAAATGACTAATAAACGATAACAATGCTTCACACATTAATTTTCAATATCACTCTGTTCAGAATTGGGTCAAAAGAGAGAATTTCACAAATAATGTAAGAATGCATCTTAACATAATTTAGTATTTTTCCATTGCATTTTTATAAAATGTTTACATGGGGGAATATTTACAAAAATATGAGTAGGGCGCGATGAAGTATAGAAGACAGAAAAATGATGAACAATGTAGTGTCGTGAACAATTCAGTTGAGAGTACCCCGGCATTGTGGAGCTCCACAAAGGCAAGGGATCTTATCATCTTCCAATGGAAACTTGTAGTCGTAGGTAATTTCTTCGTTAACTCCTATCGGTTGTTTACTGTAGATTACAATCTTCTTTTGGCTTTCGATCGTGATTACTTTTGCGTAGCAATTTGGCTGAAAGAAACAAGAAAATTAGTAATTACAACGAAGTTGTAACATTCGATTCGCTTGTTCCACTCTAATCATTCATTAGCAGCGGACAGAATTGATTAGGTACGCTAAATCGTATCTTTAGTGTCATTAAGCTGAATCTTAACATTGATCACACATCTCCAGTTCTTCGACAGAAGTGCGTATGTTGCATTGCATTAGTGAAGTGAAAGAAAAGAAAAATGATAATTCCAAGTGACTCACATTGCAACTGTGATTTATGAACCGCGCCAAATTGCCGCACTTCGTCGCATCGATAATCGTGTCTAAATCGATACGGAAGAGGTAAGAACTACCGATCCCCGTGGCCTCGTATTGGGATTCTCGCAAGTCAGCCACAACCGGTCTAACCATCTGTCCAACATATTCTATGACCATCTCATCCGCCGCGATCGGTTCCATGGCGAACAAGCCCCAATCGTGAATGCCGGACTTGGCGAATTTCAACTGCTTCTTGCGGAACTGAAACGCAAAACGTGTGAATGTTTTAGAGCGCGCGTATATCATTAAAGAATTAATTAAAAGTAAAAAGAAGAAATGGCTCTAAGATATAAAATCAAATAAAAGTATGTAGTAGTGCTGTTTATATATTACAATAAGACAAAGGCCGGTATTCAAATCTTATATTTAAGACCGTCTTAAGTTTATCTTCAGATGACATATGAATTATTTCATTACCTACAAAGTATCTGAAGATAAACTTAAGTCTTAAATATAAAATCCGACTATGAATATCGGCCAAAGTCTAAACAAGTCTATCATTAAAGATAGGATCTGATCGGTCCGTTAGTTGACGTTTTATGGTCGTACCTTTAATTGATTAAACTTAAGGAGATCACTATCTGTATCAATTCCGAATGCCGTCAATAACCGACGCTGATTGCTTCGCGCTTCACGAGATAATGCTTGCATCTTGCCAGTTAACGCTTTAGAATTACTCTTTGGACCATTCATTACGCCGTCTCCTCCAGTGTAAGAACCTCCGCTGTCTTCCACAACATCGTTGCTGCGTTGTATACTTTGAGCATAATGGTGCTGCAAACAACAGTATCCAATTATTCGCGGAATTCTTGTATAGACCGATAACAATAGAAAAAAATATCTTAAGTTACGTCAATGTGTGTCGACAATTGAAAATGCTATTACGCCGGCACAAAAGATTCGTCATATTTGTCAAATAAGCTAAAAATGAACATATACTTAATTCAGAACATTCTTACTGTTTTACTCTTTAAATACGAATATTTAAACTTTTAACATAGAGAAAATATACATACATATATTAAAAAAAAAACATACACATAACTCTACTTTTTTATTGAAAATATTGGAAGGAGCACTGCCGTAGTGGGGAACCGTTCTATAAGACAAAGGCCACATCCAAGTTGTATCTCCTTCTCTGTCTAATATTCTACTTTTTTTGCTACTAACTTAACCTAGCTCAGGTAATACGTGCAGACAGAGATTCCATTTGGATACTATCTCTCGCTCATCTCAGTTCACACTCATCGAGGCAAAGGCAGTGCTCTTTCCAGTACGTTACTGAGTTTAATGGTTGAAAGTTTAAATATTCATATTTAAAGACCAAAACAGTATAAATGTCTAAGATGAGATATATGTACGGGCATTATTCTTAAAATAGGAAACGAAATTATCCAATCTCGAAGGATTAATCATTTTTACGAACGAGATCAACAACATCGATTTGATGTTTTTTTTTAATATATAACAAGAACTTAATATTTTTCTTTGAATACTTCTACGAAAAATTTTCTACGAAATTGAATAAAAAAATGCCAAGTCTTTTGCAAAAATGACCTAATGCAAATGTCTTTATTTACTTTGTGTTTCGCCTTTTCTCTGACGTCGACCTTGTAATATCCCTCAGTTCTAGCGCTTCCGCTCGCGTGCAACCGCAGCTCGTCTCGTTTCCTCCTCTTCGCAGGGCTTGGTACGTCAGTTGGTGGATGATCGACCCAGTGCGTGTCGTTCAGCCAGTAACCTTGGCTGTCATCCGCCAACAGGGCTTCGTAACTCCTTCTCAAGTACTCCACATCCTCTATGTCAATTCCTCTGGTCAAGAACTCGTACAAAACCGCCATTTCCGACATGAGATCTCGTTCCTTGTAAGTGACCAATGATTGCGAGACCTGCTTAGGCAACTTTTCATACACATAGTCATTTTGAATATTTTCTTTCTCGCCCTCGCGATTCTGATGACTGTTGCTGTGTATTTTCGTATATTTGTTGGATTTCCGTTTCTCCACTTTATGTACTTTTTCCTTGTCCTTTTCTTTGTCCTTTTCCTTGGCTTTCGTTAATTTCACGATCTTCGTGTGTTTCACCTTCACCGAAGCCGCCGGTAAGCCGCATACTGGTTCCGCGCGTTCCGGAAGTACGGGCGGCAACGAATATGAATGTTCCAGGTATACGTGCGACGCCTGGGATCCGGGAGAACTAGGTGTTCGCTGTCCGTTTAATCGGAGATCCGCTTCCGCTTGGTATCTGTAGAGAACAGAGATGTAAAATTACTATCAGATTTAAAGTGATTACGGTAAAATTATGATAAGAGTAATTTATTGGTAATTTTGATAAAATTCGTTATTTTTTATAATTTCACACAAATATCATGTTTCCCGCATAAGATACAACAATATTCTTCTTGTATTCTCATCACATGTATATCTGATAATCTCTAAAATGTCTCAGATGAAAGAAAGGAAATTATTTACAATTTTTCGAGAGTGTGAAAGTTTTCATTTCTTAAAATAATACTAAATTATATATTATAGTCTAGTCGTTGAAACGACAACATAATGAATGAAAATGTTGTAAGCCTGTAAGATAATATGAAAAATATAGATTGAGACTTTAAAACTTTTTTTAAGTTTCTCTAATAACTATGTACCTAGTTTCCTAATTATTATATGCTATATATAGTATATCAATATACAATATCAAAAAGTATTTTATGAAAAAATTGAAATTTGAATTAAATAAAGTGTCTTACTTATCTTAAAGACTATATTATAAATGCTCCTTTTGAGCTTTATATTAAAATTTTATTTTTGTAATTTTTTTCCTAAATTACCATTTTACCAGCTTCCCGAAATTAATGAGTTACCGTTACACAAAAGAGAGAGATCACAGATCATTTTAATCTTTAGTAGAAAATTATATCGCAGATTTTTTTTATATTTATTTAATATCAGCAGTTATTAAATATAAATGCATTCAGAGAAGTCATTCAGGTTCACAGTAAATAGTCAACTTAACCTAATTAATTAATAATACTAGTTAATAATTAATTATCAATAATTACTTATTAATAATTAATTATTGAACATATACATAGTTAATAATTAACACGCATTTAACGAATATACAAAATTATTTTTCTCGAAAACGAAACTTCATATAAAGAAATTTTATTTTAGATTCTCAACTTATTTTTTCATATAATTATATCATTAATTACGGGACACTCTATGCAGGATAAAGCAATAACTATTAAAATATATTTAGAGAAAGGTATTGCTGCCATAAGATGTTTTTTTTAAGTGGAATAACTTCGAAGATATTCCAGGTGGTAATAGTGGTTATTGCTTCACCTTGTATAGAACAGATTTCTGTCATTACTGACCTTAATCTTCTAATTTCTAAGCTTTCCTCCTCTGAATCCGTCGTAGGAATTTCACTGAACATCTCGATCTTCTCGGATTCCTTCAAAATTGGCTCGTCATCGATATACTTCAACGACATCGTCTGCAGCGCTCTGATGATATTGGGCTGTATAGGTCCCGGGCTTTCGTGGCGTATGATATTGTCCCGTCCGGCCAAAGTCATCAAGGCCTCCGCGGCAAAGTTCTCCATCTTCTGCATATCCGCTTGAGCCTCATCCTTGACCGGACTTATCGTAGGCGCGGGTTTCACCTCTCTCTGCGGCTCACTCTCCTTCACGAGTCTTGTTACGTCCTTTATTTCCTTGTCCAGATTCCTACACACTTCGAAGGGCTTCTCTTCCGCGGCGGGCACCTTCTCAGAAGGTGCCTCCTCTTCCTTGACTTCATATCTCGCGGGAGAAGGTAACGGACTGCTGTCGTCGTTCTCGATCTGAGGGAACTCGTCCGAATATTGATCTTTGATTTTGACATCCGGCACCGGTGTCTCCCTGCCGGTCGGCGTAGGACAGTTCAACGACCTTTGAATCGCCAATTCCGTCAATATATCAGGATCCTTGCTATTGCAAGCCAAAGGCCTGTTGTCGGACATGCGACTATCTGTGTCTTGCTGAAAACAAATCGTGCTTCATTGTACCGACTATCGCCCTTCTGAAACTTTCCGCTTTGAGCTTGCAATCTCAATACGAACCTCGTCTTCGAAGTTTCCAGACGCTTCTTCTTCATCGGAACTCTCGCTCGAGCTACTGGAAGATTCGCTGAAGCTAATTTCATCGCTACTGCTCTCCACGGAAGACGACGATGAGGATGAAGAAGAGACGCTCGCGGCCATCGTTCTCTTTGCTTTTTGTGTTGACGGTGCGTCCAAGTCGCTTTCACTCTCGATCGTCTCCATGTCACCGTGAACAGACTGCCGACTGTCCTCATCCTCTTGCGGCAATGGGCTTGGAGCTTTGATCTTGCGCTGAATTCACAGAAAATTACAACGGTAATCACGTGTAAACTATCGAAGCCCAAACGGTCAGTTCAGTTTCTGAGTCAAATTTGATTTTTTTGTAATTACGATCAATCGAATAATCGTCATGAAAGCGACACTTTTACATGATAATAGAACGTTTATAGTGTCAATTATAATAATACTCTAAGTCTGTGTCGGCAACGTATACATGAAATAGCATCTATGTAGACAAGATTCTATGAATATTGACAAAACTTTAAGAGTAACTACGAATAACATAAAAATCAAAATAGTATCCAAGGTCTTACCCTGAATGAAGGCATCTTTGGCATACTAGCTCTAATACCCAAGCCAAATCCGTCATAGTTGAGTCCCAGTGGAGTCGCTTGTTCCAACAAAGATGACAATCCTTGTGGTTTCGTAACGTCTTCTTTAGTCGTATTATTGACAACAACATTGTCGCCACTACCCTGAACTTGACTTTTCTCCGACTTCTTCTCATCCCACCAAACCTCGAACAATTTGAACGCGGTGTTCTCGATCATTTTCTTATTAAAGTCTTTTTTTAAGATCTGCTTGAGTTCGTTTACAACTGTGCTCAAAACTCCATTGATGGTGGGACCCTGCGAATAAAAATATCATAAATATACAATGATCACGATAACGCGAGGTTGCATAGCGCAAAATATACAAATATATCTAACAGAGATGTTTAAAAAGAATATTTATATATGTTGTTTACATTAGCACGTAGAAAAGTATCTGGATAATTTTACCTGGGGGTCCTTCGTGAAATTATAATTCGCCATGGCATGTAGTCGCGACTGAAAAGAAGAATAATAGTTCGCTCCCTGAGGATTTCCTACTGTCGTCGAGAAAGACGCTGTAGTGGGCTGATAATGACTTTGCAAGTAAGTCGCACCGTATGGATAAGGGTATTGCGTTGGTCGTGGCCAATTATAAACATCATTCGAAGGATATTGCGTTAATTGTCCTGAGTAAGCTGCCGGGTACAGTTGACCCGTAGTTTCGGTTTGTGCTATCACCTGTTGAAGAGAATATTTATATGAGTGAAATGGAGCCGCATAGCGCAGAACATAGTGATATAATTTTTTACACATTTAATAATTACTTCTAACTTTAATAAATAATTAATAAATTTAAATAATAATTTTTATAGACAATGTTGAAGAGGCAGGGGGTTTTGTAAGTCATATTTTTTCAGTGGCATATCAAGAGGACCACTCATAAACTTATTATTTATCAAATAAAATTACAGTTCTACACATTCGTTTTATTCTAAGCAACAAATTATTAATTTGAGACAAAATTGATATTGATAAATATTGATAAACAATATTATAAATACAAAACATATTAATTTTTTTTCATTAATATTTCATTCGTGCATCAGTTGATCCAACACAGATGCACAGTTGATAGAGAGCGAGTATTGCCATGAGCAATAGATGAGTTAGATAGTATTTCAATTTAAGGTAAAAGTAATGCCTGGACATTGATAATGCTGGTACCTAACTCTGGACATTCTTACTGTTTCGATAAATACGAATGTTTGAACTTTTGATGTAGAATACATGTGTATATTCAACATTACCAGACATTACTTTTACTTTATACGTAATGTAAGTTTCATTGAATTCTTAACTAACTCATTTTGCCCCACGATTTCCTTAAACAATCAAAAGTAATTTTTGTTTTATATGTCGTCTACGAACTCACTTCTTCGATCTTCTCGTCACCTGAACTCAGAGGACTCAGTGACATCCTGTCGTCGTCAGGCGGTGGAGGTGGAGGCGGTTCCTTAGGTGGCTCCGGCTCATTGTCGTCGATTGCCGGACTGTAACTGCCCAACAAGGCCTCGTCTTCACTAGAACTGATAACACTACCCAGGTCTTCATCTACGGAAAATTGACTAATGCTATTCTCATGGGCTTTCCTGCGTTCCTTGTTTCTCTCTACCATCTTGTCGAAGTACGATTTGTAGATCTCGCGCGACAAGAAGGGACTCGGGGTGTCCGAGAGCATCTCACTGTCACCGTATTGGGACTTCTTATCATCCTCAGAGTCGCTGCCGAATTGTAAAAAAGGCGGCGCCATCCCGCCGGCCTTGTCCTTCAGCAACATGGCAATTCTCGTATCTAAGTCCAAGGTCTTGCGGGTCTCGTCAGGAGAGTCGCGCGGCGTGCTCTTCGGCGCAACTTGATTCTCCTTCTCCTTCTTGGGAGTGTGATGAGTGACTTTGACACTAGAAGTCTTAAGGTAAATGTTTCAGTGATTGAACTAGAAAGTACGAACAGTTTTATATTTTTACTAGTAAATAATTTAATGACATTACTAACAAAACTAACGTTTATGTAAAACTCTAGTTTGTCAGTGACAAAAAATATGACAGAAAATCAATATCAATTATAATTTTAATAAAATATTAGATAATATTAGTAATTGATCTGAAAAATGAATTATGCTCTGATTATCGGATAATACAGACTCAATGATTGAATGCTTATAAAGTGATAATGAAAATTGACCCAAAGAAATAACTTTTAACAAAATTTTAATAGGTTTCTTACAAATACTGAATACGAATATATTATTGATATTTCAATTATTGAAACAATGGTTACATTCAGCGGAAAAAGCAGCTCAGAAGTATTTACCGATCGGTAAATACTCCTAGAACTATGAAGAATCTACAATCTAAAAGAACTAAAAGAATGCTACAATCACATACAGACAATGATCACTAAGCGCTCACTGTTTTTTTCTACAGGATGCAGCCGATATGCCGAGACATTTACCTTATTACTAATCGATGTGGCGTTAGAATTAACGTCATCCAGATTCGTCGCGTGCGTCTGCACAGACCAGACGGAAGCTGATGACGGATACCCCGTGGAGCCGGAATTATTGGCCCACCATACGTTCGAGTTCTGCTGCATCGGCAAATTCTGCGACACGTTCTGCGACATGCTGGCCAGGTAGCTGTTCGGCGGCTGATGATGATAACTGCTATAGTAAAAGTCATAGTTCGTAGCCGGAGTAGAGTTCTGAGAATAATTATTCGAGTAGTTTAGTTCACTGGGCGCCGTGCCGTAGCCCAAGTCACTGCCCGTGCTGCCGCCCGGCGTCGGGTAGTCCCGGTACTTGCTGTACCTGGAATTTTCCACGTACGGCTCTCTATTCTTCTCTAAACTTAGAATAGGCTTTTTACTGCTCCTAAAGTCGTCCCGCTCCTCGGGCAGAGCCTTCTCCACGGGAGTCTGGTGCTTCTCCGGCTCGGACTCGGGCTTTACCGGCGCCGCGACCACCTCCTTCTCCGCCTTCTTTTCCGGCTTCTTCTCCACAGTCAGCTCGTCGAACATCTTCTTGCACTCCTCCCCAAACGGGTCCAGAAAGACCCTCAGCACTTTCCCCATCACAGATGTGTTATTCAGTTTCTCCACACACGCTTTCGACGCTTTGGTCGACTCGAACACGACCCTCGCGATGCCCAGATGTTTGTTGGTCATTGGGTGATAATATATAGTGAGCTCCTCCACGATGCCGAACTTCTGAACCATGTTTGTCAAGAATATCTTGTCGATATTGTCGTTCAAGTGGCAAAACGTCACTTCCAGTGGTGGTGGCTCTCCGCAGTAGTTGGAGTCGATCTTGAATCTAGGCACAGGCAGGTCCAGCTGTTCCAATCGGGTCCAGATCCTTGTCAATTGCGACCTGGGATCTCGTGGCTGCACCTGTGGATACGTGGGATCTCCAGGCACTGTGCCATCGTATCTGCACAGCTTAGCAGCTCCCTTGACTAAGAACGGATCAACCAGCAACTTGTAATTCCTCTGCTTCTGGCTTACTGCTGGCACAGCTACGTCCTTCTGCGAGTGGGTCACGTGACTGTGGCCATGCTTGGAGGAGGCTTGGCTTGAGTTCTGTGCCGAGCTCTGGGAGTTGCCATGAGAGTTGCCATGAGAGTGGCGGTGGCGGTGTGAGTGCGAATGCCCATGCCCATGACCATGACCATGCTTCTCCATGCCGTTCATTGCCTCCAAGCATCATCCATTCGTGTGGGTCTCTGTTATAAACATTGAACAGACAACTTTAGCTTGGACAATCTGGCTTTGCTACAGCAGGTGGAAAAAGTATATTTTTCTTTGCAGTCGTGTGTTGCGTAAGATTGCCTAAGATTTATTCACGTCCTCCCTCCGGGGGAGGGTAGGAACGATTAAGATGTTTGTCAACACAAGTACCGCGATCACACTGTCAGAACCTGCTAATCAACACGACATGATTGCATTGCACATCACTTCGGTTCCTCGCTAGAAGACAATTGACTTTATCGTTAGAAAAAATAAATAGTGGGACTCGTTGTGAATTTAATCGGCGCTCGGCAACGGTTCGTCGTGCGCGGCTCACACGAGCGCAATGTGGGGCGCAATGTTTCGGCGAAAGCACAAAAATCCAGCCGCTACTACGCGCGTGTCGACGAGTCCGCGGGGTTCTCTCGACGAGGACGCCTGGTTCTCACTGCACGCGCACCGAAGACAACGGGACAACAACCGCGGACGAGCCCGAGCCGTCTTCGCGAGAACGCATCCTCGACGGCCGAGAGAGAACGCGATGCACACAGTCCTCGCGTGCTAACGGATCGATACGATCGCCACACGACACAGCTTTATCGACACAGCATCCTCAATCGCGGGTATTCGAGAGACACGACTCGCTTGCCCGACTTACGATCCTATTCTCTTCCCTCCGAGACTTCGCTCGAACTACGTATCGCCCAATCGCGAGAATGTCGTCCTCCCTCAACAACACATAACCTCAAAAGCACTTTGCGACTTCTTCCAGGTTGGACTGTCCCCGCAGGAATGATTCGTGAAAAACATCCCCCGCTGTCGGCTCCTCCATCCGTCCGTCGGCCCGTCAATGTTTCCTCGATCGCGAGCTCTGTCGAACTCGCGAGTCTTGGTCTCTCGCTCTCCTTATTTCTTTCTTCCTTCGTCAGCCTCCGTCTCTCTCTCTCGGTCTTCGCTCGCTTTCTTTCTCCCTCTCTCATGCGAGCACTCTCTGTCTCTATTCCCTCTCTCTCTCTTTCTCCCTCTCTCGCGAACCTTTAGACCCTTATTCAGTTACGCTGCGGTTTTTTTTCTCCCAACCCGAGTAACTTTTGCAACGTCCAGAGCGATAGTGCGCACACCGCGGCGGCGAGCCGCACGAGTCGAGCGTCTGCGAGCGATTGCGAGCTATCGAACCAATCGTTCTTCCCTCCCTCTTTCTCTACCGAGCGTCCCGTCCCCGTGACGTTCAGCGCTCTCTCTCTCTCTCTCTCTCTCTCTGTCGATGGCACGCGCACCTCTGAGAAAGCCAAGAGGATGAGTCCCTTTTTCGCCGTGGCGTCGCGTACATACGACATGCGAGGTGCTCTTTCTCTCTTTCTCCCTCTCCCTCTTTCTCGCGGTGTCACCTCCGAGCGTGGTCGAGCTAGTGTTCCTTCACGCGCACGCGAGACGCACTTCGCGCAGCCCCCTTTTCATGCGTGCCGTGAACCCGCGGCCTTCCTCTCCCGCCTACTTTCCACGGCTATCTCTCCTTCAAGTCACGGGAGAGACGAGTATCCCGATCTCTCTCTCTTGGCGTCTCCATCCGCGCGTCGGCCTCACCAAGTGAGCGTGAACCTTTTTTACTCTTTTTTTCGTCTCTAGTACGAATGTTCACCAATATTCACGTTGCTTCGCACAGCACGTCTCCTACGTGCGTCTCGTGTCTTTCTGCCTGTCTCTATCGCGTCGGGCTTTACACTTTACAGATGACGATGTCGATACCGATCGACGGTCGATCGCGGTGGAAGCCCGTGAATTTCCCCGCCGAATTTGCGAACTCATCATATTTCCGATGGCTACTGGTTATCGAGTCGTCTTCCCTTTTCTCTCTCTCTTACTCTCATCGTGCATTCTCGTGAATCGATCATCGCCGACCTGGCCGTCTGGATTCCGCGGTCGACTGCTCCGTGGAACAATCGGGGACGAGGCGCTCCTCTCGATCTCGCATCGTCAGGAAACGAGCGACGAGCGGCCTTATCCTCGCGCGCCTTGCTCCCAGCGACGACGACGACGAGCGCGCGTATAGAAAATACCTGACAGGATGCCGTGGTGATGGACCGCTGGCATTGTGGCTGCGGCACATTACGCCGATGCGTATGACCTGTATGAGACAATTAAAATCGGACAGTGTGCGTAATTGCTGAAATATGCGTGTGACTCGTGAGAGAGCTCGGCCGAGACGACGCAGCATCGTTGTCGCGTCGTCATTGGCGCGCAGCGGATCCAACGGCCGGCCACTTGGCGAATCACGCTCGAGCGAGAAAATCCCGCGCGCGAGAAGTCCCGATGAGTGAACTTGGTTGCGTTCGGCTAGTCGCAAGATCGCGAGAAAATTAACTAATCACTGTTCATTTTTCTTCAATCGCAAGAAGAACGATTGATTGTGATCGATCAATTTTCTTGTGACTTGCAACTAATGTAGAACCGGCATTCAGGAAGCTACGGTGAGCGAGCGCGCGGTGTCATTAAAGCGCGGTTTTTTTGGATTGATCGTCAGCCTGAGAGAATATTTCAATCGAAGGCGATAATTACTGCGCAACCGTTAGTCCCGATCTACAATAGATGTAATAAGCTTTAAGCCTTAAGAAATCGACCATCAGAATTATAGAGGAATAATCAATTATGATTAGTTAATTTCTTATGGCTTAAAGTTTACTACACCTATTGTAGATCGGGATTATACTTCTTGCTTTTTCTTTCGCGAACGTGCGCGCTGAATTCGAATTTTCGAAAACAAGAAACGCATTCTGTCATTCCGATACGATTACATCTTAAGCGGTTTGTATTATCAAAGATATTATCAAAGATTCTTCGTGACTGCAGTAAATCGCGCTGTCTGCACTTAAAGATTGAAAAAGATACATATTTGACATTTGATGGAAGAAAAAAGGGGATAAACAAATTACAAGATAGTTTAGGAAATGCAGCTGTAAATACCGACTTACATTCAAATAGTAGCAGCAACAATGTTAATGGTAAAAAGCTAATAACAAAAATATTTTTAACAAAAACATGTTCCTTAGAAAACGATTTAATGAATGTTTTTAACGAAATATGCTTTTGATAATGTGGAAAACATATATCATGAATAAAGTTAGAAAAATGATTTATTATGGTAAAAACTGCTAATAGCAAAAATAATATTCTCAAATGTTTTCAACAAAATTGAAAAACTAAATCGTTACTGACACTGTTATTATCAAATATGTGCTGTATGTATTTCATAAATTTTTGTAATACAATTAGTCGAATTAAGACAAAATCTTTGTTATTAACAGTTTTGCTAACATATATCTAGTTTAATTTTCTGTTAATAACATTTGCTTTTAACATTCTTTAATCTAGACCACCAATGGTTGTCTGCAAAAATAGGTCCATATCCTGGGCTGCATTTCAAAAATTCTCATCACACATGAAATGACAGCTGCATATGCATAACATAAAATCGTATCCAGTAAACATGCATGTCTAAAAGATGTCGAAAAGATATCTAAAAGATATCTTATGTTGCATAAGACGTCTTTTAGATATCTTTTCGACATCTTTTAGACATGCATGTTTACTGGGTATGGACTAATGAGCATCGAGTATTGAGCATCAAACATCAATTTGACGGCTTAATACTCAATGGCTGCTTTCCAATTATGTGCTTAACACATCTTGACACACACGTACCCAAAACCAGTTTATTGGTCACATATTATCTAAAATATCTTATAAGATAATATGCAACCAATAAACTGGTTTTGTGTAACAGTGTACACAACTGGAAAGCACCAAATGTTTATTGGTAGAGAGTTCTCCTTATTGGACCATCGACTGCGTTCCGACAGCGACATATGACGTATTGTAGAACCGACCTTAAAACTAATATTAGGCTGCGTTCAGATTCCTTACCCGGGTGCACTCTAATACAAGAAGTGCTATAGTATATGTGACATATACTATAGTGTTTCTAGTAACAGAGTGCACCCAGGTAGGGAATCTGAACGCACCCTTACATTTATCGTACAATAAACTTGTTGGACATTCCAATTGGCTGTGGAATAGTGAATTTCTGGGGTACTTGGAAAAAAGTTAAGGACTTTAGGAGAGTTCTATCCATCAGTCAATCGACACGTTCGACAATACCCATTGTACGACGCATATAATATGATTAACTTGTTTTGTAATTTGTTAAAAACAATTGTTTTCAGCAATTTTAAATTGATAATCTACATTTGTCAGTAACATTGTAAAAACACGCGTTATTAGTGATGTTACTACTGGTCTGAACTGACTTTTAAAAATAAACCACAAGTGTTCATCGTTTTTCTAATTACTTTGCGCCCTAATCTTAGTTTTTATTTTTATGCGTTGAGCTAACACGACATGTATAATCGATATTTTTAAGGTGTTTTTTAAAAATATTTTTATCATAAATTAGATTCTTACAACTTTTGGTATCAGTAATTTTGTGGATTTTATATACGCATGTTGGCCAGACATATGATCGATCTCTCATTCCATTTTCGAACACACCAATCCAATGCACTTCGCGGTGTTCGATCAACGATTCTCTTGCTCATTGGTGATTATCTTGCGGAGTTTTCGCCGAGAGGTAATTCTGTGCTAGTCGATCTCTGTGTAAAGGAATATCTTATTGGAGAGACATGTCGTTCCTACAGAACTTCTTCAAACGTCACATACCTGTAGTGAAGGCCGAGGAGGAAGAAGAGCAAGAATTGGTGGATCCACAGAAAGTGCTTCGTGTAAGTAATATAATTATATTACGTAATATCTGAAAACGTGACATATCAAAAAGTTTATTTTAAGGAAAGTTAACTTAAAAACAACAAGTTTAGAAAGACAGAGAATCACAAATATCTTGATCTTGTCCTCCAATATATGTGTGTACTTTCCTCGGTTGGATATATTTTGAAATAATGTCTGGATAATAACTGAATTAAGAATTGAAAATTTGTCGGCAAAAGAACGCAATTAATCCTAAATTATCGTAGTAATTAGAAGTGAACATTTCAGTACAAAATATGGTGCAATGAAGTGGTATTTCTTAAAAATGGTATATTTTTTGAATATATGTTCAAATATAATATAGCATCATAAAGTATACATACATACATCATAAGTATACATTAAAGATTTGTACATTCAGCATATTCTTTCAATCTGGTTTCTCTTGATGAAACTTAAAGTCAAATTGAAGAATAAGTTCAAATTACTGCAAAATGACATTTTTAACACTTTTTTTCTTATTGCAGGAAGAATGCGGTAAATTAGCGAAATGCATGAGCTTTCAAGAGAAATTGAATACATGCAACGACCGTGTGAATTCACGAAAGAACACAGAGGAAACTTGCCTAGAGGAGATTATTGATTACGTGGAGTGTGTAGATCACTGTGTCGCAAAGACTCTATTCAGCAAACTCAAGTAATTGTGCTCCTGACAAGGAGCCAACTGTTGTTCACAATGTTGTTAGTTTAATTTCTCCTGATCATTGTATATATACACAATCCAATATTAGAAATAAAAGATAAACCTAAAAATAGAGGGGCTTACATCAGCACATAATATCTTCATTTGTATTTCAATCCTAATGTTAACAAATCTTAACATGAACAATGATGTATACAATAGAATACATAAAATATCAATGACATAGAATTATACACAGACTTTCGATTTCAGCAAATTGCATTTTCTTCTCATATAAAAAACACTGGAATGATCCATCTCCCCAACGGTTTTCGTAGAAACTTTTAATTTTAATTGCGAAAATTTTCTTTTGTAAAGTTCTCAGCACCCTGCAACACGTCGAAGCACACGTCGCACACGCGTACTGGCTTGTTCAAATTAAATTTTATGATTGGTACATCCTGACCAGAGCACTTGCTGCACAAAATTCGCCCACAGTGTCGACTGAAAGCAAGAAAAAAAAATTAACAATAGATAAATTGATAGAAAACTGCTTTGCAATTGTAACATTCGTGAATTTGATCGGTACATGTTAAGGACTGCTCTTGGATTCGTATTCTTGAAATTTTTGCATATATGTAAGTTTCATTGCGCAGCTATTTTATGTCATGATTATATTTATGCAAAGGAACTGACGTATACGCAAACATTTAAAAAATATGGACTCTGGGCCCTTCTTTCGCTGTGGCTATCTTAGTTTATGACATCAGAAGTGAGAAAATACATGTTAAAAATTCTTGCAAAATACGTTGAAATAAAATTATATGTTTACGAAATAATATTTGCAAACGATCAAGCAGAGCTGTAAAATAATTCGAACATTTCCTTTTTATTGTAACAATCAATAAATAGCCCTAAAATTAAAGTGACAAAATCGTGAGAGAAAGTAAATTAAAGAGGAAGATTGTATATCACATTAATTTTACAGTTATTTGATTGTTTTATGGATATATCTTTTTATTTCAGCATATTTTGCAAGAATTTTTAGCATGTATTCTCGCTTCTGATCAGTGAAGCTTCTTATCAATGAAGAGCAGGAAAGAATTAAGCCTTGATCTTGACCTAATTTAAGAGCTTGTACCAGTCAGATTTACGAATTTTATAATTGCAAAGTAATTGCATTGCTTTCTCTGTTAAAAAATGTATAAATTTTAAGAGGATTAATATATAAAAATTCAGAATTATATATATAATAATAATCCTAATAGAATAAATTCAGAATTATATATATAATAATAATCCTAATAGAATTATAATAGAATTTTAATAATTCTAAGAGAAATTAATTGGTTCATGTGCTGTAACTAAGAAGAAAAAGAAAGAATATAGTTTACAGTACCAATGATGTTTGCGCATTGTAAGAGAGAACTTTGTTCCACATTCCAAGCAACAATCCTTGTCGGACCACGGCGCTTCCTGTGTTAGAGAATCTAAGAGTCTGTACAGTAGCTGCTTTGTTGCTACTTGGTAATTAAAAATAGTAATCCCGTCTTTATTCATCGAACCTAGGCACGCGCCCGCCCGCACTAATGTTCTGCAAAGATTGCCATTGCCTTTCATATACGCGATCAGCAATGGCGTGTTTCCGTCCAAGTCTGGAATGAAAGACACAAAAGTAATACACACATACAGTATATGACGGTCTTAAGTAAAAGCTCCAAGCACATAACGTGTGTTCTCAGAAAAAATGCACGCATAATTTCTTTAATACTTTGTGGTCAAATCTACCTCGATATCGCGTCTCGTTTTACATTCAATTGATTATATCAACGATTTAAATTAATAAGTTTTAAACCAAAATTCTATTAGCTTTTTATTCATTAATGGTATACTCAATATAAACACTCTTTTCTCATTTAACGTTGCTAATTGGTTCCCGACAAAGCTATAACATTAAGAGAAAAAACGCTGAGCAAGCAATCATATTGTTTGGACAAAATTGAGTATTCAGCATCAATTTTTGAGAATTTAAGATAAAAGCACCAATGATTAGACGAGTATCTCTGGATATTCTTATTGTTTTGATGTTTAAATACGAATATATTCAAACTTTCAACACGAAATATGTATCAATACAGAAAATATATTCTATGTTGAAAGTTTAAATATTTATATATAAAGATTAAAACAATAATAACGTGTCCAGACATTGGTGCTTTTACCTTAATTTAAAAAAATAAAAACTTCATGCACACAAAATGAGTGTTAAAAACCGAAAAATATACGTTCGGCAAAACATTAATCCAGCAGACATCAAATAAAAGAAGTATTTATATTATTATCAATGTGTTGTTGCATTAGTTAAATACTGAAATTTAGAAATGAACGCAAACTACGTGATATCGTCACGTAAATGAATATTTCCACGAAGACCGGTCGAAAAGAAAAATTGAAAACAATTTGGAGTTCGAAGAATCGAGTAATGATCCTTATTATCTGAGTAACATTGTATTTCATCGTCGCACCTGCGTTATTAACCGGATACTTTGCCATGCATTCTAAAAATAGGTCGCAGATTGTCGCAGCGTTGTCCCTGCCACATCTGGCCAACTCATGCAGTGGATTGCGTCCTTTCAGATTCACAGCTTCCGCGTCTAGCTCGCTCTCGGTCAATAACGTCCGAACTACTGACACATGGCCCTCTCTTACCGCCACATGCAAGGCGTTGTCGCCGTCCGCGTTCACCGCGTCGAAGTTGATATTGTTCTATGCGAAACAATTGACAATTTTATCCGATCGTCCGTTTCGAGGTATTTCTGTGGCGGACTGAACTGATATAGCTGTTTCTATCTCTCACTTGCAATAATGCGCAGACAACAGCCGAATGGCCCGCTTTGGCTGCCACGTGCAGCGCGGTATTCCTGTTCGCATCCGTATCGTTGACACGAGCACCCGCCAGAATTAAACTTCGCACTAGTAACTCATTTCCGGACACTGCGGCGAGGTGCAGAGGTGGCGTCTGCGTGACATCGTGTATTCTCGAATTTACGTCTACCTAGAAAAGAGAAAGAAAGATAATGATCACATTCAATATTGTAACTATTTATTTAGCTCTTGGATTTAATTAGTGCATACATTCAGATTTCATTCAGATTTAATTAAAAAAAAAGAAAGAGGATAAATAAGTGTATTTAGTACAGTAATTATGAACCTTTGGATCCAGTTGGTGCATATCTTCAGACTTTATCAAGCTTAAAAAAAAAAAATAGAAGAAAAAGAAGAAGAAAAAAGAAAACAGAGTGCATTCAATATTACAACTGCTCATTGAGCGCTTAGTGAATTCTTGAATATAATTGATGTATATTTGAAGATTTTATCAAGATTTAAAAGAAAAATAAATGTAATAAATACATTCAATATTATAACCGTTCACTGTAAACCATGGGATCCAGTTAGTGCATATTTTTAGATTTTAATATAAAAACAATATAAAAGAAGAGAAAAAAAGAAAAAAAAATTGAATAATGAGTGTATTCAATATTGTTTAACTGTTTATTGAGTATTTAATGAATTGTTGCATATTTTCAGATTTAAAAGAAAAAAGGTGCATTCAATACTATAACCACTTATCAAGCACTCAATGAGTTTTTGGATTTAGTTGGCGCGGATATTTTTATATTTCACCAAGCTCTAAAAGAAAAAAAAGGTAGGTAAAGAGTGCATTTAGTACTATAACTGTTCACTGAATGTTGACTCACTGACTACCTAGTAAAGTTTAAAATCTAATTGCATATTTGCAGATTTTATCAAGATCTAAAAGTACAAATTAATCAAAAAATTGATTGGTTGCTTAGCGAGCGTGAATTGCAGTGCTGAATGCACTCGATTATAGGTATTACCATCATAATTTCAGATTTTAATCCTATATAAATGAAATGAAGTACTTGTATCGACAGAAGAAACAGGATGCTCTCCATGTCGCCCTTTTGTATGGCGGTGTGCAAGAAGTTCCTGCCTTTATTATCGTACTGCTCGGCAGCCTTGGGCAATCTCTCCAAAATTGCCTGCGCGGCTTTGTTATTACGGACTGTCAAGGCGGTCGCGAACGGCGTCAAGCCCTTCTTGTCCCGCTTATTTAGATCTATATTCGGGTGGCACAACAGCAAAGATATGATCTGCGAATGCTGATTCTGTATTGCCACGTGCACCGGAGTCTTCCCCTCCGCGTCGCGGGCGTTCACGTCGGCGCCGTGTTCGATGAGCGTTTGCACCACTTGTTCCAGTCCCCATTGACAGCACAAATGCAACGGCGTACACTCGTCTCTCGCTTCGTCCCCTCCCGCGCCGTCCGGACCAAGTCTTCTCGGAGCATTCAGATCACATCCGCTGTAATATAAGATGTAAACAATAATTAATAAATAATATATAATAATAATATATAATATAATAATAATAATAATAATAATATAATAATATATAATATATATATAATAATATATAATAATTAATATATAATAATTAATATATAATTAATTAATAAATAATTAATTTAATAAATGGGCAAGAACCATACGTTGGTCCTTGTGAGGAAATAAAAGTTTAGTAAGAAAAACAAATATTTCTTCTATTGAAATTTTGAGCACAAATTGGTATTTTTTAAATAAAAGACTACTTTTTCATTAATAATTTATTTAATTTTCAATTAAAAAGTTAATTATATAATATCATATATATTGCTTTATATTAATAAAGAAAAACATCAAACGTTGGAAATAAATTCACAAAAAGCGTGATTCCAATCCGGAAGCCAAACGTAACATACAAATTGTTGAAAAACGAGATAGTCGTTACGATTTTTTGAAGAAATTTCTTTTCTCTCTAAACTTATATTTGTTCGTCAGTTTTTTCGACTCGAGAAATGCATATTTGTACCTCCTGATCAGAAACTGTGCGATATACTCTTTGTTATCGTCGATCGCCTTGTGCAACAGGGTTTGCTGGCAACCGTCGGGCCCAGGTCCCCAACAATCGTTGTCCGCTCCGTACTTGACCAAAATCGATGCGGTATCCTCTTGGTCCGAATCCAAAGCGTCCCACAAGGGACATCCTATCGAAGTGTCCACGCCTCGTCTGCAGAGGGCTTCCACCACTTCGCCCAATCGACAATGCACGCACAACTGCAAGGGCGTCTCTCCGTCGGCCGTTCTGCATGTATTGAAGTATGAATATTAATACACAGCGCTCTTCTTCATTAGACGAGTAAATTCAGCGAGCTTTAAGTTCGTTAATAATCGTTATGTGAAACTTGTCTTAGATACTCGGATATGAATTTAGAATCAGACATCTAAATTTCTCAATTGAATCACATACCAGGTGTAGAAGTATGAAACCGGAATTCCCCTATAAATGGTGCCAGCGTTCAGTTTAGTGACCGTAAGACCGCTACTGCCGCGCTATTATATTCTCCTAACAGCTGACGAATATTGTCAACAAACATAACCCCAACTTTCATTCTCTAGTATATTTTTGTATAACCTTAAACATGTCACGTTTCGAGCCTACTAACTATGATTTGCGGACAGCATTGATTTTCTGTTATCATTTAAAGAAAACTGCTGCAGAATCACATCGAATGCTTGTCGAAGCTTACGGTGAATATGCTCTTGGTAAATCTCAGTGTTTCGAGTGGTTTAAAAAATTCAAAAGTGGTGATTTTGACGTGAGGAACGAAGAACTATGAACTATGAACTATGAACTATGAACTGCTGAAACCTGGTCAAACCGTCAATACTAATCGCTACCAACAACAAATGATCGATTTAAATCGAACATTGACTAAAAAACGACCAGAATATGCAAAAAGGCAACACAATGTCATTTTGCTCCATGATAATGCCCCATCACATACAGCAAAACGGGTCAAGGAAACGATCGAGTCGTTCAGTTGGGAATTACTACCGCATGCGGCTTATTCTCCAGACTTGGCTCCGTCCGATTATCACCTGTTCGCATCGCTAGGACACGCTCTCGCTAACCAACGCTTCGATTCGTATGAAAATGTGGAAAAATGGCTAGATAACTGGTTCGCTTCAAAAGATGAAAAGTTTTTTTGGCACGGCATTCATAAACTGCCAGAGAGGTGGGAAAAATGTGTTCAAAACAGTGGAAATTATTTTGAATAAAGTATTATTTATCACTTTCGAACAACAGACGTCTTATTTGTATAAAAAAATTCCGGTTTCATACTTCTACACCTGGTATATGATATACAGTCAATAAAAGGAAATTTCATAATGCATCGAATATTCAATAAGAAATATTTCAAACATACTGGATGTCAGTGCATGATACACAAGAAAAAATACAAGAAAATTTTAAATTTTTATTTTTCTTGTTTATCATGCATTAATATCCAGTGTTCGATTTTTATCAGCTAATTTAAAATACTGATGACTTTTTATTGTATGCCTCAAAGCCTTATTAGTTTCTAATTTTATTTTTCAATAAGTAAACTTATCTTTTGAGAATTATTAAATTAAATATTCCTATATAATCTTGTAAGTTTTATTAAAAAACTTTTATTGAATACCAGATGCGTAATGAAATTCAACAATCTTTCTTCCACTAGTTACAAATACAATTTTGTTTGTAGTCGCGATTTAACGCGAAAATCTCATCTAAGATCCATATTACTAATTATTATTTGAAATTCATCTAAAGTGATACACTAATTTGATTTGAATTCTGAGTTAGATAAGGATTCTTCGGTTGAATCGCAATTACAGATATAAACGACACATGTATCATAATTCAACTGAAAAACTTAGATCTAACTCTTAATGAAAACTTGAGTATCTCGTAAAAACAAGTTTCAGGTGACAACTATTAGTATGGGCCCTAACTTTAAATTGAAATCTGAGTATCTCACCTGAGACTATTATTATTATTATCATCTCATTTGAGACAAATCTCAGACGGATTTTAAGGCGTTGTTAAAACTTACCTCACATTCATATCAGCGCCGTTCTCCAAAAGAAATATGGCTGTGGCCGAGTCCTCTTTCAATATCGCCTGATGCAACAACGTCAGGCCCTCTTCATTGCATTCGTTAACGTCAGCCCCGGCCTTGATCAGCGCCAGCACGATGTCCTTGCCCTTTTTGAACGGCGCCTTTATCGCCAGATTCAGCGGCGTCTCGTTCGCGTTGTTCTTAATAATCAACTGCGAGCTAGAGTCCGGGGCGTCCAGTAGCTCCACAACTATGTCGGTATACAGATTCGAGATGGCGAGATGAATCGGCGTGTCACCGGTGGAGAAGGTTACGTCGTCAGTCGGCAAACCGTTCCTCAACAGAGCCCGAGTGAGTTCCTTCAAGCCGACCTTGCATGCCTCGTGTAATATCGTGAGACCTTCGTTGTTGGTTTTCGTTAGACTGCTTTTACAAAACTCCGTCAAAAATAACGCCGCCTCTTCCTTACACTCCCGGGTCAAAATGTGCAGCAGCGTATCGCCGTTGCTGTCGTACGTCGGATTCGGTGTGGCGCCCTTAGCCAACAACTCCGACGCGAAATAATCATTGAATGGATCTGCTCTCATCGCGATGCACAACGGCGTGTCGTCCTCGTTTGTGGTCATATCTAAATCTACGTTCTTCGCCTCGAGCAACAAATTGAACAGCATCTCGTTCTTCTCCGAGATACAGCTGTGAAGTGCAGTCCTGTGCGAATATCAATTACAAATTAAAGATTTTATTCGTGCAATAAAGGCAGAATTTCACAACAAATTTGTGTTTCGTTATTTACGTTTCATTACATTACATTCAAGATGTCTTTAATTACTCCCCACTAATTGCCTATTGCGTTATCTCTTATTAAAAGTCAAGTCATTTTTTACGTTTAATGAAGAGGTAATTATTAAACAGAGCATTCACACCAGAAAAAAATTTTTTTAATTGTTTGATTTTATTTTTGGGCTTTAATTTTTTAAATAGCGTTATGTATTAGGTGTACAACTTTGCTTCCGCCGTTTTCCTATAGATGGCTTTAGCGGTAAGTGGTGGTCGAAATAAATAGATCATAGACGTCATACAATAAACTTGGGCATCTGTCAACATAACCCCATAGAAACATTAGTCGATTTGTGTCTGCATCATAAAATTATTCTCGATTAAAAATGTCAGTTTACGAGCCAAATTCTCGTCATTTGCGGGAGATTTTAATTTTCTGCTTCAATATGAAGAAATCTGCGGCTGAGGCTCATCGAATGCTCTCAAATACTTATGGTGAGGCCACTATTAGTGAAAGAACGTGTCGTGAGTGGTTTCAACGCTTCAAGAACGGTGATTTTGACGTCGAAGACCGGCATAGCGGTGGAAGAGAGAAGGTTTTCGAAGATGCAGAATTGGAGGCATTACTTGATCAAGACTCGTGTCAAAATCAAGAAGAATTGGCACGATCATTGGGAGTGACTCAACAAGCCATTTCAAAACGCCTCAAAGCCATGGGAATGATTCAGAAGCAAGGAAATTGGGTGCCGTACGAATTGCAAAAAAAAAAAAAAAACGGCGGAAGCAAAGTTGTACACCTAATAAATTAGTAAATGTCAATAAAGAAACGCATTATATATTCTATAGAACATATAATTTTCAAGGATCTAAATCAGAGTTGATCGTTTACGTATAAATTATATTCTACATCTGCATATAGACAATGTAAACTATGAAGTGTTATCTATAAGTAGGCAATGAGTAATTTATGGATATCATTTAAAGAACATATGACTTGCTAAAAATTAATATATATTAAGGAAAGGGTTTATATTTTATTTTTATATGATATTTTTATTTAATCTGTAGAATTTGGTGTTAATTTGTGAACATTATTTTCTAGGCAAGTTAGAGAACATAGAATTCTCTGGTTTATATTTTTACCCCTAGAATTAAATCTATAAATCTGTCACAGAATGAAATGATTTGCAAATTTTTAGCAATTCATCTTTTTTAAACATTATGTTTACAATTAATACCCAAACATATGTGGTAAATCTCAATTTAATTTTGTCTTTTTTGTATATTTCAATATAGCTTACAATATTCTACATAGTTTACATTGTTTACACGAAAATAGATCACATAGACATAATCTTGAAATCTACAACACAACTCTGATTTAAATTAATAAAGCCAGGACTTACCATCCTCTATGATCTTGTAAATTCGGATTGATCCCAGCTTGGAGTAATCTCGACCCAACCACCATCATATTTTCCGTGTTATGCCTTGCTACCAAATGTAAAGCAGTGCAGCCTTGCAGCTGCTTAAGATCAGCTGTGTTTCTCACACCTTCGACAATTTTTACAGCCTCGCATAATTTGTGCACGGTGCCGCTGTTCTCAAGCTGCTCGATTATGAATTCGGACGAATAAGAATCTCCTTTCAGAATAGCTGAATGAAGCAGAGATAGACCTCTCGCATCTTTTGCGCCTAAGTCCGCTCCGTGTTCAACCAAGGTGCGGGCTAGAGATGGCTGGCGAGTCTTCAAGGCAACTTCTAAAGCCGTTTCACCCTTGTGATCCACGGCGTTGACTGCTTTTGGAAGCTGCAAAAACAAGTAAAGAATATTAAACCCGAGAAATGAAACATTCATATTTCCTTAATCAAAATAAAATAATACAATTTAATGTAGTCTATATGTAGATAATATAAACTATGTATGCGTAAACTACGTCATCTATGTGGACAATGAGTAACTTGAATGTTGTTTAAAGAACGTACAGTTTGCTAAAAGATTACTTGAGAAAAATTTGTATTTTTATTTGACTTTTAAAATGCTGATGTACATTTATGAATATTGTTTCCTGAACAAGTTAGAGTCCATAAGATTTTCTAGTTATATTTTCATCTACACAGAGAGTTAAATCTACCAATCTGTCATATAGTGGAATAAAAATTTATTATCTTTTTTAAACATTATATTTTTAATTATATATAATAAACCCAAAATGAATACGGTATAACTATATTATAATTTGTTTTTTTTTTATTTTAATATAGTTTGCAAATATTCTGCATAATTATATGGTACATTGCTTACATGAAAAATGACTGTGTATACATTACGTAGAAAATATGTTAAACAATCCATGTAGATATAATCTTGAAATGTATGGTAGACCTGATTTATGGCAAATAAATATATTTTCCATAGAGAAAAATATAGAAACTATAATAAATAGAGAATTGATACGTTTATATTTAATTAAAACTTAAATAGTATTAAATTTTTAATTAAAAACGAATAAATTTCAAATTCAAGGTTTTTAATAAAAAAATAAATAATGTTAAATTTTTAATTTTTTATTTTCTACTTCATCTCTTAACTACTGCAAGTAAAATTAATGTGGCAAAAAATATCGTTTCAGCCAGCTCGAGACATGCGCAACTTTCGTATTGCCCGCTCGTTGCGAGAGAACGATCTGAGAACCACTGCTATCAACAAATGATAAACCTCAATAAGCGCGTGCGGCTGTATACATACGTGCACGCGGTCAAGCTGAAATGGTACGAACAACGTCGGCTCAGTGTGGAAAAGTGCTTATGGAGGAAGTATGAAGATTATTTTCTGATATACGCGAAGGACGCGAACATTAAACCATCATCCACGCGATGATGACGTGGCCCGCGATACACCCAACTAATCGCACTTGGCTGCCGACCAGTCGCTCCATGTGTATCCACTGTGTGAAAAAAGCTTGACCACACATTCCAACGCGAAACACAAGTTGTCACGATGCGTGATACGCACAGCACGAGCTAACGGTGTAACACTGTGGTGGGTATCGGTGTGCATTGCTCTATTTGGTAACAGGATACATGTACGGATTGGCATGTCCGACGTGTACGCTAATTAGAAAAATAACGAGACCGAAAAATTCGGATTAGAAATTCTCTGCACGGGCCTTAATGGCGAAATCTGGCAGTTTTTAATGGTGATACAAAGAGGTACTTCGAGAATAAGATCTATCAAAAGTAAAAAGGAAATTGTGATTATTTTGAGATGTAAAAAGCATCTTGTGCAAAACCTCTTTGGTTGAAAGTTTCGTGACAAATTGCACGAACGAGATTTAACGGAATCTTGTGGAATTATGTTTCTAAATTTTGTAAACAACAAGGTTATTTTACAAAAAACCTTGTGATACACTTGTTGATGCTTTAAATGTGGTTTGTAAAGAAAGATATATTTAATTTTCCATTAAATTTAAATTTTGAACATTGTTTTAGATCTTCTTGCCATTGCTGAAATAGGATTAACTAGTTAAAGCAGCTCATTGTTAATGTAAATAATAATTTTGCTACTTTTTTGATGGGCCATAGTATTATGAATAGTATTATGAAAATGCGCAACTTTAAACCAAATCTATGGATTGTATTATGTATCAGCATCCTATCATGTATGTTCTTTTATACTATTGACATAATTATATTTTAATATTCACCATTAGTATTAAAAATCAATGTGTTCAGCAGAGAAAATAGCTTTGCAACTCTTGTAAAATTCCTATAAAATTGAATCTGAATGGAATATATTCTTTTAGATAAGATTAGATCAAGAGCATATATACACCAATCAAATTCACAAATTTTACAATTGCAAAGCAGCTTCCTCTACTGAACATAGTCTATAATATTTGACATAAACTATAAATTTTCAGTACTGACAATGAATACTAGAGACACAGTCTTAGAAAATCTATTAATATTTGACATTAATATTTTGAAACTTATAGATGTCTCACAAGCACAGACAAAAGGTATCTCATGTTTCAAATGTCTCGAGACAATTATGAGGCCAGGAGACGCAGATCTACTTTGTACTCGTTTTGATGGAAGTGCAAAATTTCAGACATTCTGTCCAACCTCAACATTCTGTATGAAAAAAACTATTAAATACAGGTCTAAAAGTAGGTAGACAATATACACAGGAAACATTACTCTTCAGTAACACTGTGACTAGAAATTTTTATCAAATAAGCTTTTGTTTAAAAATTGTTTGCAGCATCTGTAGTGACCACTGTTTTAAGAGGCTGCACACCCCAGAAATATATCTTTCACGCTTACAATGAGGATGAAAGAAAATGGGATAAGAAGGAAGAGGTTGTAACAACTGCTTACGATGAAGGTTGCTTTATCGGTGAACACAGAGGAGCACCAACTGATCCACCTGAATACTGTTTCTGCAGTTTTCACTTGTGCAATTCATCTCCCAAACAAATTGGGATATTTGGTAAAATATATGAGACAATATTAGTATTATTAATAATGAGGTTACTGTAACATTTTTCAATATGTAACATGCACTGCATTATTGAAAAAAAAGTTTCATGCATAGATTTTCCATATTGAACAATATGCACAGATACGAACATATCTTGAATTTTTACAACAAATTGCAAATATATAATGTAATATAAAGAAAACCATATTGTATATGTGGCCTAATCAACATATATGGCCATAAGTATAAGATGCATAGAAAACAACATCACAATTTGAATCTCATACTATTTCTATTTGTAATTTATAAATAACATGTGATTGTATAACTAATATCGCGCAAAGATGAAGAAACTTTGTTATAACTAGTCAATTCTTCATAAAATAATTGTCTTGTTAAAATCAATATTTCTTTAAATTAAAACTATAGTTTTCACTAAATATATCTCTAGAGACAATCCAGATAATACATTTTATAATTCTGCATTCTGCAAAACTTGTAAAAGTCCATGTAAAAACATAAAAATATCTACATTGCTTCATACAAATGTGATAAAAAACATAAATTATCTACATTGCTTCATACAAATGTGATATCTGGAGATAGTGAAGACAAGCAAAATCATAAAAAATCCATATTGTTATATCTCTTAGTAATTGGAATGTAAGAAATTAACCAGTGATATGACGTTGAAGTAAATTGCATTTCATAACTTCCAACAAAAGATACATCTAAATTACTAATATTTGAAGATTAGAATAAATTTATTTTTTTATAACTAATTGAGAAAACAAAATCTATTACTTATCTCAAATGTTTATGGGCAAAATGTACTTTATGCATGCAAGTACTTAATATTAAAACACGAGCTGTGAATATGTAAATTGTAATATCATATTTAAAATATACTTAATGGTAACAAATAATAATTTTAAGTCTCTGCAAATGCATACGTTGATATTATACAGTATTTTCATATTATACAAATTCTAAGTGTATGTATATATGTCTACAATATAATTATTTTAATACTTATTACGTGATATTTAATTTTTCGCTACTAAAACTCATTATTAAAAAACTTACCTCGGCATTATTTTCCACTAAATACAGGAACACAACATCTTCGCGCATCAAACGGACTGCCGCATGTAGAGGATATTTACTTTTAGTTTGCAATAACTTATACAACAGAGAACCTGGCATTTCCTTGAAATCTTCTCCTGTTAGATCCTCCTATACCATATATAAACGTATTAAGTATAATGCTGCTGCATTGTTGCATTAAGTGCAGCACAATTATCTTAATCTTACCCAGTGTGCCGAAATTAAAGAGCTGCAGTGTTCTTTTAATTTCACAGTGCCCAGTTCCTCAGCAGCTGCATACAGTATTACGCAATCCTTCAATCCCACTGTTCCAATCAGGTATCTCTCGCATTGATCCACCAATTCTAACAATTGAAAGTTGGCTGCTGCCTTCATTAGGTTGAGGGTTAAATTTTCTTGTGATACTTTGCCTGTGTAAATCCATTTCAGCAATACAGACGCAACAGTGCTATCTAAATTGCTCCAGTCTAAAAATTATAATTTAATGATATCAATAAAAAAATGATTATAACTTGATAAGATGTCAATGAATTATACATATGAACAAAACACAAATCTACATTACCTAAGACAGTTTTTTCAACGAGAACTGAATCGCTGAAGAAATCAGTCCTGGCAGATAATACAAATTTATGCGCTGGTATCTCTTGATCAATGAGCTTTATGCTTATATCACTGCAAAGGATATTTTTAAGACTGGTTTACACCAAAAAAGTAGTAGTAATATTGTTAACAATATAAAACTAAACAATTTTTTTATAGCAATATTACATTTTTTAGAAAACAATTTATTAAATGTTTTAACAATATGGAGGACACAAATGTCACTGAAAAATGAGAAAACTATTTATCATGATTAAACTGCTAATAGCAATGTTATTAACAAAATGACATTCTCAAATGTTTTCAACAAAGTTGAAAAACTTTTAATAATACTGTTATAGCTAAATATGTACTAAACAAGAATTTCACAATTTTTATAATATAATCAGACAAGACTGTATTAACAGTTTTGCTGATATACACACACACACACACACACACACACATATATATATATATATATATATATAGTTCAATTTTCTGCTAATAACATTTGCTTTCAATCCTTTGATCTAACCAAACATCCTTTGATCTAAATAACCAAATGATGGATACCAGAAATAATTTTTTTGACAATGTTGATAACAAAGCTACTAGCATGTTACCAAAACAAATATCATTAACACTTTCAAAATAACACTAATAACAAAATGTGATTGTTTTGTAACTTGTTGGGAACATTTGTTTTTAGCAATTTTAAATGAGACAATCTATATTTGCCAATAAACATACATTAATAACAATGTTATTGCTGATATAAACTTGATCTTTAAGATTACATGTATATATCTGTGTTTGTAAGCATTGATAATTTATCTATGGTTACATGAAAACAATTGCTTTATATTGATATATTGCTTGCATTAATATACAAGTTTCAGGATATATCATTGAACACGAGTACCTGTAACGATGTTGACAATATAACGACGCTATTGTTGCCAGTAGCCTGCCGACAAATCCGCATTCCTGCTTGTCGGCCGTGGCGATAGCATACTCCTTTTGGAGTTCTACGTTCGCGTTATACAGATTGACATATTGCTCTCGCAGCAGTGATAAATGTTGTTGCCACTTCTGCGCTTCCGTAGAATCCTCTGAAAAAAAAATATTGACGTAGTCATCGTGTCTTCCGCGAAGTGAAGGGTCAGATCACTCACGTCACTTACCCATCGTTAAAAGGCAATTAATACGTCGGGATCTTTGCGGTTTGACGCAATATCACTGCATGATGTACGCCGCACGATCACGGCGTATTTATCCGCGCCTAGATCTGCTGAGGTGTACGAAGAAAAAAAAAAAAGAAGAAAAACGAGGTCGCGTGCAACGAAGTCGAGGGCGAGGCGGTGATTGCCGGTGGGGGAAGAAATTTCGGAGGGTCGTCGAACGAGCCGTAACGCGTGCCGGTATGTGATCGGGACTGGGAAAACACAAAATGCCACTACCACACATGTGTCACACATACACCGCCCCCAGGCTATTACACAGCAGCCTATTGCGAATCTGTCATACGGAACACACACACATACACACACACACATGCACGCATATCTGACGAGAATGATGTAACACCAAATATAGACACAAGGGGTCACTACCAGGGCCACCAAACTATATGGCATTTTAGGCTGCGTTCAGATTCCTTACCCGGGTGCACTCTAATACAAGAAGTACTATAGTATATGTGACATATACTATAGTGTTTCTAGTAACAGAGTGCACCCGGGTAGGGAATCTGAACGCACCCTTACGTGACCAACATTAGTGGCGCCCTCTAAAATGAGATCCCCTTAAATGAGAACTAAAAAGCAAGATGACGTCATAAAACGCGTGTAAATGAAACTATTCATAATGTAGACAAAATAACATTATAAGGAAAGAGAAAATGTAGACTTTGAAATCGTCTCTCTTAAAGCACTTTATTTATATTAATAATCTTTATTCTTTTTTTTAAGTATTTATGTTTTATAGACATGTTTCTTGCATGGGAAAAAATATAATTGCTATAACATCCATTTTGTTCTTTTCCTGTAATAATATTGTTTACAATTAAAATATTTCTCATTGTAGGACAATGCATGAGAGGCATAAATATCGTTCCGTCTTTTAACATGTTAACTAATTTTTCATATATCTTATTTTCATAATAGAAATTTGAAAATCTGAATTTAATATCAAAAATTGCATTTTGTATTGTTTGTATTGTAAACTCATCTCATATTATTTTAAGACATTCTACACAATTCATAGAATATTTATTGATAGTAGCATTAATAATTTTTGGCATATCTATGAATAAGTTATTTGTAGTTATATACAGTATAGCACTTTCAATGCACTCAACATTTCGTTTGATTTCCTCCTGTGTAATTTCAGCAGCACAAAACATTTTAATTAACGCTAAAGAACTTTCACCATTTGCTTGGCAATTGGATGATATGGAATGTCGGGAAATCAGATTTGCCATGATTAAAGTTTTAAACGAAGCACCAAATTGATATGTAGACAGATTAATATTTCTGTCTGTTGTCTCTTATTTGCCCGAAAAAATTTTCAACAGGATCCTGATTCAGATATTTAAGATTCATTGATGAAAATCCTGTATGTTGAAGTACATTGTTGTGTAGACAGTTGCTCCTTTATTTTTTTGTCCTCTTCAGCTTGCATTTGTTGTATTTTTAAAATCATTGTATCTCTTTCTTATTTAGTTAGGATTTTTCGCTTTTGTTGGGATACTTCATTTTGCAGCTGATCATATTGTTCTTTGGAACAATTGTTTTCCATTGTATCTAAATTTTCTACTTCAGACATATGTGATGTTATATCCTGTGTTTCTGTGCTACTATTGACAATCTCTTCTACAACATATATTGATGGAATTATAGTGCTACAATACATAAATGTGAAGCACAAGTATAATCGTTGTTTTTAAAATATTTATGACAGACTCGCAAATATTAGACTTTAGATTCTTTTACTGTCATTTTCAAACTTTCTAACCACTGCATACGACGATTTACATTTTTTAGGAAATCTATAATTTGAAACTTTCCAGATATGCATCCTTAAACGCAACAAGCTTTCCCCATTTTTACAATCTATATACAACTGAATAAAATATATTCTTATTAAATACATTGTTTTAATATATTTATAATAATTCGTAAATATTATATTATTACACCTTCTTGAAGAAATTTCTCTCTTAAATTTATTAATATTTAAAAAAAACTTTTAGATAATTTGTCCCTATTGTCTATACAATGACGATAATATATTACTTTTTTGACAAGTCCTCTTTGTTCTTTATTCAATAAGAACCACACCTAACCAGTCTCTAGTTCAAGGGGATCCCATTTTAGAGGGCGCCACTAATGTTGGTCACATAAAATACATTGGAGTTTGGTAGCCCTAGTCACCACAGCTATTGAAAATCACCGCAATCAGTTTTGCTCTATTCCTCGGGAGCGGTGCACTTGGACGGGTGTATATCAGTTGGACACGGGGCAATTGGACACAGTCCAATCACAAGTCGCTGTTCCAAGGGACCCTACAAATGTCTCTAATCACAGCACCGTGTGATTAGAGACATTTGTAGGGTCCCTTGGAACAGCGACTTGTGATTGGACTGTGTCCAATTGCCCCGTGTCCAACTGATATACACCCCTATTCCTCTCACTGGACGAATGACATTTTTTAAACGTTGTAAAAATGTAGAAGAACGAAAGATAGGTGGCGGGGGAACGGATCAAAGATGATACTATTGGATGATAAAGAATAGGGCAACGTTTTTTTAAGCGTTTTTTTATTTCGTGACTATGGTAGCGTTTGGTTGGTTAGTTTGGTCCACTTAACGCTCGCAACGCCTCGAGCAACAAAGATAGAATGACGCTCGCGGCGTTGCGAACGTTAAGTGGATCAAACTAACCAACCAAACGAAAAAACGTCTCATGTGTGAGTGTGTACAGTCAGCGCCAAAACGGTTTAGACAATTTTTCTAGATGCATATTTTGCTGGTATTCATAATCGGATCTTATATTTAAGACTGCTTAAATTAATCTTCAGATATTCAATAACCAATGAAATGATCCCTACATCATCTTAAGATAAACTTAAGGCCGGTATTCATAGTCCGATCTTATATTTAAGATCATCTTAAGTACTGTCTTAAGATGTCATGAACCAATTACAGAGCCGTATTCGCATCTTAAGGCCGGTATTCATAGTCGAATCTTATTTCAAGATCGTCTTAAGTAATGTCTTAAGATGCGAATACGGCTTTGTGATTGGTTCATGACATCTTAAGACAGTACTTAAGTTGACCTTAAATATAAGATCTGACTATGAATACCGGCCTAAGACATTACTAAAGACGATCTTGAAATAAGATTCGACTATGAATACCAGTCTAAAAGGCCAAATCACACTAATGATTGGCGATAGATAATTGACGATTAAAGATTGGAACTTGACCAATTGGAATAGCAAACCAAGGCTGAAGCTTGTTGATTCGTTAAAATCTAATCTTTAATTGTCAATTGTCAATCGTCAATCGCCAATCGCTAGTGTGATTTGGCCTTTAGGCCAAAATAGACTTCCGCCGCGCGGCAAGCATTACCGCATCCTGTGTGTAGGAGCCATAAGCGAAATAATTATTTTGCGTCATCTACAATAGGTGCTTTTCAGTGGCGTACACTGTGTTACACAAAACCAGTTTATTAGTTGCATATTATCTTACAAGATATTTTAGATAATATATGACCAATAAACTGGTTTTGTGTATGTGTGTCTATAGGTTTATGCGTCGCATGCCCCATCATGCTCCTATTCGCTCCAATGCACTCTAATTCGTTCGTGTCACCGGAACCAATATGGCTACTAATGACTTCCGCACACAGGACGCGGTAATGCTTGCCGTGCGACAGAAGTTCGCGCGACAGCCAATCAATATGCTGCTTTCCGTAATAACCTTTTAGTTCTTACGGAAAAACAACATATTGATTGATGCTCCCATGTAATGGCTCCTGCTCACAGGACACGACACTTGCCACGCGGCGGAAGTTTGTGCGACAGCCAATCAATATGTTGCTTTCCGTAATAACCTTGTAGCTCTTACGGAAAAACAACATATTGGTTGGCAAGCGTTGCCGCGTCCTGTGGGCAGGAGCCATAAAGGTACCTTTACGATTTCTAGTGAATATTTTTCCTAACATTATCGCGTTGGTATTTCTGTACGAAAATAGAAATTTTTTGTGTTCGTAAGTTTAGCGCGAATGACTGCAAGCGCAGACTCTGCCTCTAATGATGGTCGCGGGTGCGATGAGAGGTTTGTGAATTTTGTCTTCGTGAAATATTGGAATTTTTATATTAGGAAAACCATGATGTCTAAAGCTGTAGTGGGTCTTGCTGTCGGCATTGCCGGAATTTTTGTTGGTTATTGTTTTTACTTCGATCAGAAGCGTCGTAGCGATCCCGATTTCAAAAAGAAACTCCGTGAGCGTAAGTCGGTTAATCTCTTCTTTTCTGTTTTATGAATTCTTCTCGATACATCTTAGGTCTGTTCAGTTGCACTGCTGCAACAAGTTAGAGTAAGATAAATATATATTTGTTTCACTTTAACTAATTGTACTAGTTCAGCAGTGCAGCTGAAAAGAACAGACCACTTGATACTCGCAGAGTAATTTTAGGAGTTTTTTTTTTTATTCTTCTTTGCTATTGCAGGTAGGCGAGCTAAGAAACAAGCACAACAAAAGGCTTCCTCAAAGATTTTAGATTTAAGGGATCACGAAGTGGTGCAGAAATTCTTTTTGCAAGAGGTAAGTTTACTATTGATAAGAATCATGAAATGATGCAGGAATTCTTTTTGCAGGAAAATCTGATACTAATATGGATGTAATATCAATTTTTGTGATATAAAATATGCATAACATTTATATTGATTATTATTCAGGTACAACTTGGAGAACAAATGCTTACTTATGGTGACATAGAAGGTGGAATTGAACACTTGGCCAATGCAGTGGCAGTATGTGGCCAACCAACTCAGTTGTTACAAGTTCTCCAAAAAACTTTGCCACCAGAAGTTTTCCATGCTTTAGTTCAGCGACTACCATCAGTGGGCCAGGTATAACTTTGTTTTAAAAAAAGTGATATCTGTTTTTTTTAGCTGAACTAGATTACATTTGTTGCCTTCAGAATGAAACAAATATGTAGCTTATAATTGAAGGAAAAAGGAACAAAATAATTCTAATAGATTATTTCAACTAAAAAGAACAAGTCTTTGATTGAAAAAAAGTTATAAAAACAATTGTTTTATAATAAGATATAACTTTTATTCTTTTGTTTTATTTTTTATTTGACTTATTTTTTGCAGAAACTAGTAATGCAAACTCAGATGGCAGAGGAGGATGTCGAATAATTAATATAAAAATTCGTTGAGAATTCTTGAATAAAATTCGACTCTAGTGAAAAGTCTACATTCATTTTTGCTTAACATAGACACAAGCATAATTAATATCTGTAAAACCCTCTAGTTATAATCGTCGTGCTCGATTAAATTTTCTCTTTTTCTCACATGTATGAACTATATAAAGTATAAACTTTGTTCAATGTTTCATTTTTAATAAAACATGTTCTGTAACATGTTTTATAAAACATGAACAGAGAGCTGACGCTCTAAGTAGCAGGATGACACCAAATAACATATTAATAACATTTCTAATGTCATTAATATGTCAGTTGACGTCATCACGTTTGCTGGAATAGTGCTGAGTATTATAATATGCCAATTAAAACTTTTAATTCCTCACTAGAGTGGCATAGGAAAAATTATTATGAAAAACACAAAGAAAATGTCCAGTAAAGAGTCTACAAATGTTTGCACTTGGAAAGTATATACATAATTACTCAAATTATCGAATATACTGCACAGAGTATTTGACGCAACGCATCTGCTCACATATAGGTAGAATTGCTCAGATATAACAAAAAATTCTCATACCATTTTGCGAGTGGTAATTTTGGAGATACTAATGATAGAAAATTGATAAATTAGTATGTATGACATAATGGGACATTTAATGAGTTCTACAAACGGAAGGACGCGTTGCGTTAGACGTTCTATACAATAAAATGTTTGTAATTTTAATGGATGTCAAGTTTTCTCTCAAAACGTGATTGTTACTTCAGGTATGTAAAATACTTAAAACTCTACCAACTTTTGTAAATTTCAGTATGTATAAATGCACTGATTTGATTGTACCGATTTTAACTGATTATATGTTTCATTTTCGTATATTTGTACCATTTTTCCGCTAAGTTTTTGTTGTTTTTTTTGTGCGATACATATAATATGATCACGTATGTATCTATAACTTATATATGTACGAATCTGTGATCATAAAAGTTACTGTAAAAGTTAAAAAGTTTCGTTAAAACAAATTATTAATATATATTATTTTTAAACAAATTATTAATAATTATTAATAAATTTCGTAGAGTATTAAATATTAGATTTGTAGTATTATATATTATTACTGTTTTCGTCCAATTTCAAGGAACATATTTTGTATGTTCAGGAATTGATTCTAATGGACCTTCTACAACAAGCCATTAGTCATAAGCTGTAAGCAAATTGAGCAATCACAGTCGATTGTTTTTGAAAATAATCGACTGTGATTGGTCAATTTGCTTATAACTAATGGCTTATATTGTAGAAGGCCTATAATAGATTAATATTCTATTCTAATAAAATAGTAATAATGCCAGTATGCTTCAATTAGCTGTGTTCAATAGAACATACTGTCACTGTCCCATTTGCAATACTGATAACGAGCGCGCATGCTGCCTTATCTTGGTATAGTAAATGTGGAAAGATAATGCACAATTGAAATCTACAGATCCAATTGTAATCTTGTACAACTATTGTAATCGCGACAAAAATAATATATGAGAGTTATTCTGGAAAAATTTATAAATAGTTGAACGAAAATTACTGTGTATGAATCCTATTGCATGTTGTACTGCAAGTACTTACAAAAATATATATGTATTTTGTAGACAAAATCTAAAGTCAACGTATAAACGCGTACGTAAGCATAGCTATATATTGCCACTTTCAATAGCATTCAAATAATATATAATGTATAGTTCATATTTACTCTTTATATATATATATATATATGTGTATATATATATATGTATATATCTATATATATATATATATACACACACACACATATATATATATATATATCAGAAGTTATATTCTTATAAAAGTATATTACTCTGAAAATAGACAGACATATAATTTTTATCGCAATAATGCATTTAAAGCTGCATAAAATGAGCGTAAACGAAATATATAAGAGAAATAAAAATGTACAAGAGATATTTCATTGTAATTCTTAATATTTTGTTTAGAAATTATACTATTGAGAGATGTAAGTTACATTTATTACTTTTAAATAAGACAGCCGTTAATAGCGAATAAAGACCTCTTTAATTAATATACAACATGTGTATGTACATATATACATATGTACTTACATGTATACATATATATATATATATATATATATATATATAAATTACAATTTCCATATATAAAATTATAATCATGCTTATACATAATTTACTTTACAAGATGTGTGTGTGTAATATTCTAAGGTAGAGGAAGAGAAAAATCTAAAATCAATATATGATATAAATTATATCCTGACTTACTATTTACAATTTTATATGTATATATCATCATACATGATAACATCTCAAGACATGAAACGTGATCAGAGCTCTAAAAACGCCAGCATTTAAGATAATCAGTTTTATTAAAACAAAATATTTAAAAAAAGTTTAACATTATCAAAGACATACATATACCATGAACTACATAATAAACTACATAATTTCTCAAATTCTGCAAGTACAAAATAATTATAATCTAATGCAAATGGAGATATTTCAACCAATGGTTATTAGCCCAGTATGTGGCAGTATGTTCCAATATGGACTGAATTATTTTAAGTAACGAAATTTCTATGTAACCATGCTTCATTAACAATAAAAAAATATACAACAATAAAGGATAAAACATGTCATAAAATATGCATGATTACACCATGGATATCATTAAATCAGCAAAATAGAACTGTACAAGTGTAAGTTTTTAAGCAATGGCGCATTTATAAACTTAAAGAAGTTTGGAAACTACTTGGCACGATAAGCTGCATGGTAATATCTTCCAATCTTGCATTTGTTTTTTTTTTTTGGATTCATGTAGATAAATAAATAATGTATCTATTCAGACAAAATATAATGTATCTATTCAGGCAGAATTCAGAAGGAAACGAAAATATTATATTATTTACATTATTATTTGTAAGTTTAGTTTACAAACAATAATATAATTTGTACTCTCTAACTCAGATCAAATATCCTGTTGATCGAGTGTACATAAATTACATATCTGAAGTGTAGAAAACCTGAGTTAGTTTTACATTAGCTTATTCTGTATAATACATGCAATTAAAACCAAACCTTATAAACCATATTTGACGTGACTATTCTGAATTAGAAATTGTGTTCCTAGCTTCTAACATGACGTCGATAGCATTTTTCTCTATTAGACTCTTAGCCAAATCTTTACCAATTTGTTCTGCACCATGAAGACTTAGAGCACTCATTCTACCGGGGACAACGCCGCAGTAAAGGCGGGGCTCTTGGTATGGACATTTTCTATTGCAGGGAAACAAATGAAAGATGTAGGAATTCGTAAAACATTCAAAAATATACATCGACAATAAGGCATTAATATCAACGTGTGTCTTGATTACTTGGAAATTCGAAGATTTTCTTTTACTCACCTCGGTGGTTCACCGTCGTCCTTGGGTAAATACAGTTTACTTTTACAAGTATTTTCAATCAGGGTTTGACCGTCTAAGGACCACACAGCACCAGTGATCTTTAACTCTTTCCCTTCCAGAGAAGAAGACACTGCAACGGGCGCGGAACATCCGCCGCCGAGAGTCTTCAGGAAAGAACGTTCACACACACATCTTAAGGTAGTCTCCATGTCATATAATGGCTCCAACAAAGAACGTATTTCCCAATCTGATTCTCTACACTCCACTCCCAACGCACCCTGACCAACGGCATACAAGATTTCTTCGGGTTCCAGAATCTAGGAAAGCAAAGATATATGTATATCAATACAGTCAAATTACATGAAAAATTAAAGAAAGATAATTTTGAAAGAGAAACGAAGGAAAGAGATAATCTTAAGAAATAAAGAGAAATCATTTCAAAGAGAAAAAATAATTTCAAAGAAAAATGAAAGAAGTTTCAAGAAAAGAAAACGCTCTTCATGAAAGACTTCAAGAAAGCTAATTTTAAAGAAGAAGGAGTATCACACCTGGGTTATCCTATCCTCCCAACCCATTCTCTTTAAACCTGCCGCAGCTAATATTATGGCGGCGTAAGGGCTCTTCTCGACATCCAGCTTTTTTAACCTGGTGTTCAAATTGCCGCGGATGTTCTCCACCTTCAAGTGGGGCATATTTCGAGCAAGTTGCGCGGTTCTACGCAAAGAACTGGTACCGACGACACTACCTTCCGGCAACGTAGAAAGCGTTTTGTCCTTGAATTTCTTTGACATGACCACCGCATCGCGTGGATCTTCGCGTCTGTGGCAGATTATTAATTAACGTAAGCATTTCTCTTTGCGCAATTTAATGAGATTCTCTATGCCTGATAGGTGAGCAACTATCTCGTAAACTTGATCTTTTACAAGTGGGAGAGATTTACGTATACATAGGCAAAATGCTTCTTTCATGAGAATGGTAATGCGTGTTTGCGATACATTTGAACTTAAAATCTGCATCTTCACTTGTGACCTACGAGATATGAATAAAACATTAAAAAAGTTAATGTTTGTCTCTAAACAATTACTATGACGCAGACAAATATAATAAGAAAATGTTCTTGCTACAGTTTTTGTGTGTTCATTACCATTCAAATCCTACAGGAAAAAAACACTATGGTTAGCTCGTACATAAGTCTGGTTATGTCAATCAAATTCAATAATAAAATACGCAACAACTAATTATGTAGTTACTGCAACCACAAAGTAATTGCTGGGTTATTGCTGTTGCAGTGGTGACGATGTCTGCTTGCTCCAAATAAAATGTATGCATGATAAACGTCGTCCCAACCGATTTCTGGGCTACAATCAGATCGCGCGCAATTACATTGATGTAGTTGATGTAACAAAGTAACTGAATCAATTACATAAATTACCATTACAAAAAGATAACTAAAGTGATGCAACTATGCTGTTCATAACTAAACCCAGACAGCACAATGTCAAAAACTGGGACATAAGATATCTTTAAGACGACTTAAAAACGTCTTAAAGATGTCTTATGTCCCAGTTTTGGACATGTGTGCTGTCTGGGAAATATTTCTGGTAATGTGCACTATATCTTTTTTCCGTGTAGGCTACCGCTTTCCTATGTACTCGTTGGTATTGTGAAATATTTGCTTGTCGCGTAGCTTGTAGATCTCAATTTGATTTTCGCTATTCCCAAAAATATAATTCCAAATTTCTTGCAAGCTATATAATCCTACTTTCTTCTTTAATTTTTTTTCTTTTAATGCTGTCAATTTTTACTGATTTCAAGGACTTTCACTATAACTTGTACAAAACCCTTGTCAGTATATCTCATTAATTTTTATCGATTACAGTGGAAGATTTCACTATAATATCTGTAATACACAAATTCGTTATACACTGTACCAAATCCAACTTCCTGCGTTCGTGGTGATGAAATCTGCCTATGTTTGCAAACTGCAACAATGGAAACAATCGCTACTATGGACTTCTTTCAGCGAGACTTTACTAATTGCTGTGCTGTACTTATAATCGAGCCGTCAATTACAAGTATAACATTACAGTGAGCAAAATGCCGGATCTCGGAAAATTGTATCTCGGAGAATACGAAAACAGCTTACTTTAATAACACGCCTAAAGCCATTCCGGGCGGTAATATCGTCGGCAAGTCTTTTAGAGAGTGCACGACAAAATCAAGACTGCCTTGCTCCAGAGCTCGCTCCAATTCTTCGGTAAAGAGAGACTTCTCGCCAATCTTCGGTAAAGACTTGTCCAGAATCCTATCGCCCTTGGTAATCATTGTAACTGTAATTTGATCGCAGCTTATAAAACGAGAGTTTTCCCTCTGCGAAATTAGGTATAATATTTGACATACATAATTTTTGATATTTTATCACTGAAAAATAAATGATAATGCATTTTTATCGTGCAAGATGTTTATTATATTTTATTTCCGCATGATGATACGCATAACAAATGTACTAAAAGAGAGTCTGATTTTTCTTTCAGAAATATCTTCCTTCACAACTATAATGGGACAAGGAATATAATATGAAACAAATAAATCGAAACTTTGTAAATGAAGAATTATATCAAGTAACTAATGCTGTACTGTTATTCATATATACGTTTCTGCTTACCTATCTCGAATTCTTTCTTGGGATAATATTCTTTCAGGCATTGTATCACGTATCTAGTTTGTATTAAGGCCAACTGAAACAACCACAAACATCTTTGAATGAATGTTATATAATAATATGTTTAATGCTTTTTTCTTATATACAATAACTTCACAGATTATTCAAAATCAATATAAAGAAAGCACAAAGTGCAATACACAAATATCCTTTAATACAAATTTAACTTCTCCACAATTATAATTTATTTACTGAGAAACAACTTATTTATTTATTTACTTATTTAACTACTATAAATACACGCATTATGTTCTGATATAAGGAAGTTTAATAAAATAAATAAAATTAATCGATCGCGCGTTGCGCATACAGAGTTGCATAGAAAATAAATTTTGAAGTTCCCTGATTTTCGTTAAAATTTAAGATGCTATATATAGATAAGATATAATTTAAGATGTTCGTTTTACAAACGACATTAAAGAATTTTCCATGACCAATATTTAATCTTAAATTTTAACGTTTAGAAGCAGGGATTACAATGGTACGACCCAAGTAGAACAACGTTATCTTAAAGTATTCCATTTTACTATATAAAATTAAATCAGGATAACTTTATTTTCGGTAAAAAAGTTAAGTTTCTGTTTACTGAAAAGATTATCTAATATCCGCCCGAAAGATAACTTTTAATATTCAAAAAGATATCATTTAGATATAAAAGTATCAAGTTGGATACAAATTAAATATATATCAAATGATAACTATAAGATCCATAAAACTAGCTATGCATGAACTAGCTATTAACCAACTGTAAATTGTTATTTAATTGATATCATATTAATGGAGACGAATTATTGACATTGACTTGTTATCTTATAAATACGTTCCAAAAGTTAACTTCAAAAACGTTAATCAACCTGTTCTACTTGGGGATTTTGTAACTCTTAACGACAGTATCGTTATCGTTATGTTGCGCAACTTTTCTATAATATATCTACGCAAGGATAACGTAACGATAACGACACTGTCATTAAGAGTTCCAGAAAAAATATAAATTTCAATTATTTTATTTTATTAAGAAGCGACGTGATAGTCAATAAACTTCTAACTCACGCGATTGAGCCTGTTAATACTTCTCGGTATAGTTTTGAAGTCGCGGGTACGACTGTGAGCAAAGTCCAAAATTCAATTTTATATTTTTTCCTAACTTTTTCAGGTTTTTTCGGTTCTTTAATATTGTTTCCTTGATTTTTCCAGATTTCTCCCGGTCAGTTTAAGTTTCCCAGATCTATGCTGGCATACTTTATCACTGTCGGTTGCCATTAACGAGAATCGCTGAATAACTTCGCGTGAAGCCCACATCAGGCTAGACATTAAAGATCAAGGACTTCGACTTTTAATTTGAAAATTTAAATACTAAAGATTAGAATACCCCATAATAATAAAAGCCCCCAAGCCTAACTTTAGACTCGCTCGATCTCAGTTCATCAAAAATTCTAATTTTTAGTATCCTCTATATCCTCAATCTCCAACACTCAATCCAACACAGGCTTAAGCTTAGTCTGAGAAAAGCACACGATGACAATGTGAAAGGTCTCTCGTGCCTCTCGTGTTTATGTCAAATCATTTACATTCAACGAACACGAACGAACCTCAATATCTATGTTTGATATTTAATGCGTAAAATTTGGTCGATAAGAATCCGAAACACGAATGATATACATATAAAAAATCGAAAAAGCGTGGTGTAAACAAACACAAGTCCAAATCGTCCAGTTTGCACTTCGAAAACATCGGCTTGAGCGTATCGTGTATATCTAATCTCGTTTAAAATGTAAACAGATTATTTTATGCCGCAATCACGTAGAGTTTTCAACTTTTTATAGATGATTTGTAAAAAATAAAGTCTGATGTGTGAACAAACAACCGGATGCAAAACAAACATCTCGATTTAGAGTAAGATTTTCGTCAGTGTGTTTCAAAATAAAGCAAAATAAAAAAAAAATTTAGCATTTGCACAAAAAAAAGGAATTCGTATAATAATTTAAATCAGAAAAAAGAAATGTTTTAAAATTGCAAGACACTGCAGAACAAGAAAATAAAAACTAATGAGTCCAAATACTTGTGGTTAAAAGAAACTGGAATCTTGTAAGATTCACAACAAGTCTTTTGAAGTAATAAAGGTCTTTTTGAAGAATTGAATATGCTCATTGTCTTTCCTGTATTCATCTTAATTTCTGTGGATCTATAGCTAAATTAATTTTATTAGAAATGACAAAATTCCTCTTGAATCTCTTTTTTTCACATGTGAAAAAATATAGTGGATTATTTAGAGGAAGAGACTTCTAATCTCTATTTTTATTATAAATCATTTTTTAATATTTTTATTATATAACATGGAGAATATATATATATCCCCATAATAATTTCCAAGGAAAAGTATTTAGGCTCACTGTTTTTGTTTTTACTAAACAGCTTATAATATTATGTGTATCTATTTCTAACAATATAAATTTAACCTTTGAGTCAATACGAGTTTAAGTTTTTGTCTGAAGAGAGTTCAAACTTAGATTAAAGTTTAATTGACATTGATAGAAACCATCTCATTGGTGAGATTGGTCATTTTCTATTTCTGGCAATATCTGTTTTGAATTATGTAAGCTTTTCATTAATTTTTTCATAAATCTCTATCCAGGGAAAAATATTTGATTTGCATTCATGATCGTGTTTCTTCACATTATACTCTTCTTTTCTCTGTGAGTCATCTACAAAAAGACAAAGTACTCCACATAATTGTCGTACGATTATTCAACGGTATACATATATACGAGCAGATTTTATCTTTGAAACAGATGTTCTTGAAATTATGAATGCGATAAAAATCACCAGAGCGAAACTTGCACATTAGAATATCGATGAAAATTCAGAAATTTCCACTCATGTCATTCGCGATTCTCAGCGCGCAAAAGTTCTCGATTAAAGTGAGAGTGATTAGTAAATGCTTACCTCGCTCTTACGAGATCCCACTCGTATTACATTACGTGTCTCCTCGCTGCTCATTGCTTCAGACACCCAGTATATTTGACGGAACTCCAACGTTCACGGATGCGAGGTCCGGCAGTCGGATTTTGGAATGTATCAAACACGGAATATGATCGGAAAGATACTTTGATTAAATCTTAATTGGGTCATAGAGGCAGGTACTTTCTCTTATGATTCCAAACTGTGCTTAACCTCATCGACTTAACGCGTGATCGTTTCCCCGAGGAGGCATGTGATAAATAGGAACTTGATCGAATTGTTATGTGTTTGCATAAGATTAAGCTGTTTCACAGTCACTGACACTGCAGCAGAATGTGAAATTAGTGAGCAAAAGTTTTGGAGAAATGACGATAGTACTCTAACCTCTCGCCATGACTATCACAATGTGACTGATGAGATTGCTATTTCTTCTTCTTCCTGTGTTCTATAGTTTGAATAAGAGATTATTATTTCCAATAAAGTGACATGATAACTCATGTGAAATTTTCCCTCGAGGTGGTGCTAGTCGTTCAGTTTGGTTCTACATTGCCGACAGTACAAATGAACGGTAGGTGGCGCTAGTTTCAGTAGCATTTTGGGGTGCGTTCAGATGGAGAAAGAAATAGCGTAACGGAATAGTTATGGAAAAGAGATATAGTGGGGGTCAGCCAATTAGAGTAATTCTGTTTTTATTTTATGTTCTGTTGTTTGATAGGTAGGTTTCACATGGCACAGAACTGTTACGGGACGGAACAAATACGGAAAACATTCTAACCTATCCACATCGAGAATTGTAAAATTTTCGATGTTGATAGGTTAGAATGTTTTCCGTATTTGTTCCGTTCCGTAACAGTTCTGTGCCATGTGAAACCTACCTATCAAACAACAGGGGGTCGATTGTGTATCTCAAAACAGAGTGAAAATGACAAAAGTGAGCAAATTTACTAGAATATTTGTAACTTCATTGGTCAATGCCTAGTGAATTTGTTCACTTTTGTAATTTTCACTTCGTTTCGAGATACACAATCGACCCCCTGAACATAAAATAAAAATGGAATTACTCTAATTGGCTGACCCCACTATATCTTTTTTCCGTAACTGTTCCGTTAGGGTGCTATTTCACGTGTCGTACGACAAACTTTTCGGATACGTTTATTGGTTGGCGAATAGAGTATTTCTAGGTTCTCTGTTCGTCAACCAATGAATGTATCCAAAAAGCTTGTCGTACGACACGTGAAATATCAGCCTTACGCTATTTCTTTTTCCATCTAAACGCACCCGAAGTCCATAATAGGTACCCTGGTGATTTTTTAAGCAGAAATCTGGTGAATAAATTTTTGGAGCCGCGACAACATTCGTATTAACCTAAATTGAATCCTACGTATATGTGAACTAGAAAATAAACAAAAGGTATACTGCGAATACTTTGTGAATCTAGAACTCAAGGATAAAAATACTCAAAGTAAAAAAAAAAGAAGTCATGTTGTGAACTTTCTTTTTAATTTGAATTTGAGTATATAAATTACGATTTCTGTGTTTTAGAAAACTCTCTGTCATATCAGGAAACTTTCTGTCTGTGTTAATAGTGTGAGTGCACGTGCAAGATTGCACTGATCTATAACAAAACATTCAGCAAAATGAGTGATGAAATCGTGAATTTCTCGGATCTAAAGCTGAATTCTTGGCTTCTCACACAATGCAATGCTATGGGTAATTTCTCACTAATATAATTTATGAAGAAGTACTCTATACAAGAGTACTCATGGTGTTTATTTAAAGTACTTTAAAGTGGTGTTTATTTAAAGTAATTACAGTATGTGCACGTTACATATTAAAAGTATTTAACATCTTTATTTTTCAGGTTTAAAGAAACCAACTGCGATTCAGCAGAATTGCATTCCCCGAATATTAGCAGGTGAAGATTGCATAGGTTGTGCTAAGACAGGTAGCGGCAAGACTTTGGCATTTGCCTTGCCCATTTTGCAAAAGTTATGTGAAGATCCTTATGGTATATTTGCTCTCATATTAACACCAACCAGAGAACTAGCTTTTCAGGTATAATGAATAGATATTTTAGTTTTTCTTTTTATACAATCACATTTTGTATAAATTATTCTATCTATGCTTTATGATTAACATAGAGTTTGCTATATTTAACATTGAGGTAACTTATCATAAAAATATAAATTTTAATTATGATTTGATTTCAATTATTATTTGATATTGAGGTACATATCATTATCTTGCGACAATTTAAAGAAGTTGTTTTTTTAGCTGAGCTAGTGTTGTACAGAACTTTGTTCCTTTTTCTTTCAACATTAAGCTATATACTTTTTTTCTAAAAGCGAAAAATGCAATCTAGTTGAATTAAAAGGAACAGATCTAATGAAAATTATAAAAATCATATTGTTTTAGATTGCTGATCAATTTGCTGCCATTGGCAAGGCTATCAATCTCAAGAAGTGTGTGGTGGTTGGTGGCATGGACATGATGGTGCAAGGATTAGAGTTGTCAAAGCGGCCACACATAGTTGTGGCTACACCAGGTCGCCTGGCGGATCATTTAGATAGCTGTGATACATTTTCTTTGAAGAAAATAAAATTTCTGGTGTTGGACGAGGCTGACAGACTCGTGGCTGGTCACTTTGATAAACAGTTGAAACAAATTTTCAGGGCGCTACCAAAACAGAAACAAGTGTTGTTGTTTAGCGCTACGATAACAAAAGATCTCGATAACGTCAAGAAAGTAGCTTCCAATAAGGTATTTTGACCAGTACTGTTTATCGTGTCACATATTGTGTCAAATTTTACTTGCCAAGGACAGAAATTGTAACTTTCATTTAAGGTGTTTATATGGGAAGAGAAAGATGACGCTGGTATCGCTACGGTGAGAGAACTGGATCAGCGTTATGTGATATGTCCTAAGGATGTGCTCGATTCATATCTGGTGGAAGTAATCAGGACGTTTCGCGCCACGAACAACGATGGCTCCATTATGGTATTCACTGATACTTGCAAGTACGACGATTGTTCCTTACGTATAGGAAAACGCGTAAAAATAGTTCACGAGTTTCCAACTACAGACAATATATATATAGTAGTTTGCGTCACAATTAATTGCAATTGATCACTGAGTGTGTTTCAGGAATTGTCAGTTGTTATCAATGGCGTTGAACGATGTTGGATTTACGAACGTGGCTCTTCACGCGATGATCAAGCAGAAGGAACGTTTGGCCGCGTTAAATAAGTTCAAGTCGAATCACGTGCAGATCCTAATTGCCACCGACGTCGCAGCGAGAGGTCTGGATATCCATGAAGTGGAATTAGTTATCAATCACGTAATACCAAATGTGCCGAAAGAATACATTCATAGAGTCGGTAGAACGGCTCGAGCCGGGAGAAAGGGTATGGCGGTGAGTCTGATAACGCCGCACGACATCAAACTGTTGCACGCGATTGAAGACACCATAGGTACCAATTTAACAGAATACAAAGTGGATGGTGAGTATACATAACATGTTGTACATTTCTCGATAGTAGCAACTGAAAACAACAAATTAATCATCGCTTAATCGACCGTAGACAAAGAAATCGTTACGATCTTGACGCAATTCTCAGTGGCAAAACGGGAAGCGGAGATTAAGCTAGACGAAAATGACTTTTTTGAAAAAAAGATAATTAATAAGCGAAAAAAGTTAATCTTAGAAGAGGAATTAGATGCAGAAAAATTCTTACTTCCGGATGAAATAGATATAGATCAAGAGATAGATCCAGAGAAACGAAGGGAGAGAAGAGAGAAGGAGAGACGTAAGAGACAAAAGGAAATGAAAAAGTTAAAAAAAGAAATGTACAGGCTTGAAAAATTTAGGTTACTACCGTCATTTTTACCCTAAAAATTTGCACTGATACTTTATTATTAACATTCACATTTTATATTAATTTGTCAATTACAATAATTATATAATTATATTATATAATAATATAATTATAATAATTATATAATAAGTATATAATAAAAAGTTATATACAATAAATGTTCATAGTTTACATGTGATATATATCTATTTCTATAAAGTTCCCAATGTGTAGTACAAGAGACATAAACCAATGCTAGTGTTCTATTTTCTAGTATATATTCAATTCACCATAAAAGAGAAAGATAAAATTTCAATTGTATGTATAAACCTTGCATTGATAATATACAATATTACTATATATTATATATATATAAAAATTTCTATAAATATCACAATGTATCAAATGTTTATATGTACTTTTTTGGAAAATTTTACAAAAATATAACTTCTTTTTTACTGTTCTTTATAAATTCTTTTTTAATTCAAATTCTTTCCTAATCTCATTAATTTTATATTCAATATATTCGTTACCAACATCAGACGTATCGTCATGACGTACCGATTTTTTACTTTAAGTTTATTTTTACTCAAAATTTTTAGTTTTACATGTTCGCTGTCAACATCACATGTGTATGAAAATGATATTTTTTATATTCCATATATAAATGAACCAAGTTTGTTTCATATAATTACATGAAAACAAATATATTTATGGAAAGAATTGCTCAAATAAACCGGGGTAGCAAACGTATTAAGATGTATTCTTGGCTTTTCGCTGTAAAACTCTTAATTCATGACATTAAAAGCGAGAAAATATACACTAAAAATTTTCGCAGTACACATTGATATAAAAAATATATCCATAAAATGACGCAATCAATCAAGCAAACTTAATCCGAACGTTTTCCTTTCGAATAATCAATAAAAGAGAATTATTTAATATAAATATTTTTTAGTGTGATATACAATTTTCCTTTTTAATTTTTTTTCTCTCATGATTTTGTTACGTAATGTAATTTTGTAATTTTACAGCTATTTATTGATTGTTAGAGTAAAAACGTAATGTTTTGGTCATTTTACGGATCGATTGCAATTGTCATTTTATAAACATGTATAGTTTTACTTCAATATATTTTGCAAAAATTTTTAACGTTTATTTTCTCACTCTTCTGATGTTATAAATGAAGATGACCGTGGCGAGGAGCCAATAGCCTTAATTACCCTATTATACGTAAATATATTTTCAAATGTACGAAGGCATTCTGTATTGTTTGTCTATATGTATGTAAATGTTTGTAAATCGTATATTGGAACATGCCAAAAGACAGTTTTTCGTATAAAAATATAATATGTCTACTCATAAAAAAAGATCTAGTTTTAAACATTTACAAGCGCGCCTTAATCTTCTCTTCGCTTTGTATCAAATTCAACTTTTGCAAGAAGGCATATAGTTCGGCGACGTATTCCTTGGGATATAAGTAGAAATGAGCGACGTGCGGTGACTTCTCAAATATCTTTACGTAAGTCTGCAAGGTAAAAACGCATGTATATGTACAAGCAATATAAAGTAAAAGTTTTTCTCTCACGGTTCTTCCCATATAAGGCAATAAATCTCACCTTTATTCCTAAAGTCTCCCAATTATCACGTAAATTCAGAATGCTGGTCTCCGTGCCGACAGGATCAGCTTTGCTTATAAAGAATAACGCTGGCACACGTATAGGAGACGTATGGAACACTTGACTAGACCGAATATAGTACTGTGTTGATTGGTTGTGGAACGTTTTCATATGATATCTGAAAACGACAAATTATGTTGCATTAATTCTTTAGCTGCAGTTGAGTTTGGTACAGAACTGCTTGTTGTACTGCAAGTTTACCACTGAATGCACATAAATGAACTAAAAGGTAAACTACTGGTTAGCAACAACAAATTATCCATTAGGTCTTCATCTAAAATTTAGGAGAGTCGCTCTATAGTGGCGTCCGTACTAAAAAATCTTTTAACGGGCAGTCACTATAGTGGCACGTAGTAGCCAAAGCGTTAATTCAAACGAGTTTTTATTTTCAGTTGTACGCGTGCCTATGTCTTTTCCTTCACACTTACTCTATATACTTGTACAACACCGACTGCAGCACTTTATTCCTTGGAAATACGGCGCGAGACATGCCGATCGACACTTGACCAATATCGGCTATACTGTCCCACACTTGCCCAATGATCTTGTCTGCAATGTTATTGTACCTATCCTTGTCTCTTTGCAGCAAATCCAAAACTTCGCCCCACATATAACCGCCTATAGAAAAACCATGCAACAGGATCTGTTCGTAACTTTCGTTCTGTTCTAGGAAAGACAGCAAATCTATTGCAACGAGCTGAAAGTAAATGTCGAAGATTAGATTTTATAATAGATTTAGATAAAATTTTGTAATAGATTTATTCTTCTCTCTTTCTTAACGCAACTAGAGATACTTGTGTACTTTTTTGTTTTAAAGTAATATAAGTATACAATCAAGCATTAAGGGGAAAAGGGATTAATGCACTTAAAAAGAATAGTCTAGTGAGGAGAGTTTCTTATGTATAGTGCAATCGTATCACTCACTTGGGAACCTTTTGTGGGCCACAAAAGTTGCCAGGGTGTGAGAGATACTACTACTACGTCGAATCCTTGTTCCATATATAAGTTAACGAACTTCAAAACATGCTGTCGCTTTGACATTAGCCAAGAGAGGATGATCAACAATGGACGATTTTTTGTTGCGTTTACATTCTGTACAACGCTCTTGGACGATATTATGTGATTGTCGTGCGTAAGAAATTCAATATTTTTCGTGAAATGATATGACGATAGCATGCGTGCCAATCTTCCAACAGCCTAGAAATATTAAGGACTCAGTGAGCAAAAAATTGTTGATGATAGAACGTTGTTACAACGATATTCAATAGCTTGTGACGTTTATTAATATGTACTCTCTAAATCTCTTGGAATAAAATCTCACTCAGAACGAGTGAGAACTGACAATATTTTTACTCGAAACCATAACGTGAAAATACTGCTGCTTGAAACGACAAGAGTGAACGGTTTCACTCAAGATTGAATTCTGATTCCATATGAGCGAATGTTTTGAATAATTCACGATTCACTCTTCGCTTTATATAATGCTATTGTTTTGTATTCATTATTTTAAACAGAGCAATGTATAGCTACGACAGATACATTACCACATATTGATTGTGCCTCAACAGCCGTGATTGTGTGAGCAAATTAATTTGGCTTTTTACAAAAGCACTGCGCAAAGTCCTGGTGATGATCATCATGATGAGAAATTCACTGTTTCTCTTTGTGGAGAGAGAGAGAATGAGCTACAATATGACAAAAGCAAGATTTTATCTTTGAATTTCGACATATATACAGAGTCTCATACACTGTATATGCGGATGTGTATCAACAGAAAGGATTGGGAGTCATAAAATATTACGAGATGACGAACCCCGCGGGGTTTTTATCTCTGTGACGCACACCCACGCACGTATGCGCGCGCGCGCACACATTCACACACATATACATACTCATGCATGGCGCAAAAATGTAAATAGGATCGTATAATCTCCATGTATTACATCTTGGTATATCAATGCTAATACTGGCGGCAACTTTCAGGCCTTATAACTTGAAAAGTAATTAACGAAAAAGTAATTTATTATATTGTTTTGCTTTCGAAGTCAGCTACAAGAATATGTAATGAAAAAAGGGGGGGTTATCACTTGAGAGATATTTTATATCTACAAGAAATTAAATATCTGGCCTAGTTGCCGCGACATGAAGATAAGTTTGAGTTTTCTCAGACGCGATCTGTAATTCTTTTGGAAAATATTTTGGAACTATTTCCAAGAGATATCTATTTAACTTGAAACTGGCATTGCTAAATTATATTTCTTACATTATTGAGTACCGTAGACTGGTGTTTGAGGACATCGGGCGTCCCCGGCTATTTATTGAAGAGATTGGAGAAAGAGAGACCTTCTAGAAATTGAAGACTACTTTCACATAACGCTATTCAAGATCATATTAATACTACATACATAATGCGCCACTTAAAACCATACAACTATTGTATAAAACATCTTTTAAAAAATAGCGCTTATAAGCGTGAGCGCTCACAGCGCATGTAAGCCTTCAAATGGAACGCACCCATGAGATATCTGATTTAGGGTCGGTTGTTCCAACTTCTTGGTAAATTAATTGATAATTAAATCATATGTCTGTCTTTATTTAAATTGAAGGGAAAACAAAGACAGATATGTGATTTAACTACCAGGTAGCTCACAAAAAGATTGGAACAATCAGCCCTTAAAATATATCAATGCACGTATATAAATAGGTTAGGTCAAACTGAAAAAAATTTCTCTATCATTTTCTAAAGAACCACGTAAAATTTTGAATATTAATGAAAAGAATTGGCGAACCAGTGCGTATGATGCCGTAGAACGAACTCTGTTTTATCGAAAATAGCTAAGACGCGATTGCCTCTTCGCGGCAGTGACTGTTGTCTGACATCTGAAGGCGGAGTAATGACACGATCAATACAGAGACAATTATTTTCCATTGATGATAACTATTGACGTATTGCTAGCGTATTGTACACGTGTCACCTAAAAGGCAGTCGCGTCTCAGCTATTTTCGATGAGACAGAGCTCGACCCACAGCATCGTACGTACTGGTTCGCCAATCTTTTCACTAATATCTCAAAATGTTACGTGGTTGTGTGAAAAATGACAAAGAAATTTTTGTCCAGTTTGACCCAACTCAGCACAAATGCCCAAAATAGATCCCAGAGACGTCTAAGAAATGTGCGATATTTGTGAGAAGTCTCTGGGATATATTTTGTACTTTTGTGCTGTATAAGTATGTTACAATTACATTATTAGTAATTTTATTACTAAATACATTATATACATTTTATTATAAATTACATTATTAGTAATTTTATATAATAAAAATAAAAATACAATTATATATAATAAAAAGAATTAGTAGAAAATCATAACATTGCTGTTATGTTACTAGGATGATAAAAATTATCATACGTGATATCTCTAGGATGACTCTAGGATATATTTTGGACATTTGTGTCTACTTATACGTGCATCAATACATTTTGATAACACTGATATAAATTGCTAACAAATAAATAAATATATGTATATTAATAAATAAATAAAAAATATATATATAATAAATTAATAGCTTTCAATTCGTGAACATACTCACACCAATTTATTGTTCGACAGGCGGCTTGGACGAGCACTGAGCGTATCTCCGGTTGTCTATACGTCTGTGACTATCTCTCTTAGACTCTTTCAGAATCAAAGTCTCGACAGAAGTGACTTAACAATTTTATATAATTATTTAATTTCGTATTTCACACTCATCGCAATTCAAATGTCACTCGATCGACCGATTTGCATGTTGCATTTTATCCAGCTGCAGTCCACTATCGTTTTCGATTTAACTGTCCGTTCGACCACCAAACGAACGAGACGACAATTGGTATCGCCACTCGCGCGTCGAAGTGTACTACAATAAGCTAAATTCGGAAATTACCGTCCCCGATATCTGCCTGCCGAGGCGCGATCGAAATCGCGCGCACACGCACGCGCCATGCAAGCACTACGTGTAACCGAAATTACTTATACGCGACTGTCGCCGCTCGACGAACAGAGAGAGAGTTCTGTCCTCACTGTCGTTATTGCGGATCGCGGTGAAGGAACTGTGTTTCCCGCAACAGATGTTTGTCATTGATCAAAGTTCAGTCAGCTAGTCGCGAATCAATCATCCGAGGTAAATTTTGTACCGTTTGAAGTACCGCTATTACACCGTCAATGTAACGTCGCGTAACACGCGCAACCTGCATCCGTCGAGCACGGACGCTGACTACTGCATGCTCGCATTTTCTACGGGGATGATAAAGGCGCTTCTACAATAACGACTACGTCTGCGCGGTTAAACGACGCGCAAGAGGATTGCCATGCAGTGTGCGTGCAGCAGTGTATTGATGTTGGGTCAGTTTCCTCTCTCGGCTATGTCCCTTCTATTTCCTACGCTCGAGATGCAACGAACGAGCCTGTCCGAGCAATAGCAATAGCTTCCATTCTTTTGTTTTTTGTAATTGAAACGATTAATTCAACGTGAAATTTTACACTTGAGATAAGAAGCCACTCAAATTATAATTAACAAATGATAAGAACCTTGTAATGAATAATAGACAAAAAGATGTCTTTTATAAATCTAAAAGATATCTTTTCGTAAAAATATAAGATATCTCAAAATATGGCAAGATATCTCTTAGAAATCTAAGACATCTTTTTGTCTATTTGGGCAATTATTCGTTACAAGGTTCTTATCATTTGTTAATTACAATTTGAGTGGCTTTTTTTCGTAAAAATATAAATATAATTAATATATAAATATAATAATATAATCTTACGCAACAGTTTAAGATATCTTTCAGATATCTTGAAATATCTTGAGATATCTTATAAAATCTAAGATATCTTAAAGATGTCTTAAAGATATCTTACAGAGTTCTAAAAACATCCCAGACGGCACAAATATCCAAAATCGAGTCATAAGACGTCTTTAAGGCAACTTTGCGATATATTTAAGACAATACTTTATAAACTTGTCTTAAAGACAATTTAAAGACGTCTTAAAGACGTCTTATGTCCCACTTTTAGACATTGTGCTGTCTGGGATCTTATATAACATTTAAAGATGTCTAGCAGAAATTTAAAAGGCATGTTCTATAGCACTTAAAGATATCTAAAAGATGTCTTTTATGCATTTTCAAGAAATGTCTTAAAGATCTCAGGTAGCAAGGTGACGTCTAAAGACGTCATTAAAATGTCAATAAGACATCATGATGTCTTAATGACGTCTAAATGATGTCTTTTGACGTCACCTTGCTACCTGGGATATCTTTTAGATGTTTTGAAAATATTTTAATATATCAATATTGAAGAAATGAATAATAAATAACAAATAATTATTGCATGATAATATCAATTTTATTAATAATTGTGTGCACAACTAAAACATATATAAACATATATATATATATATATATATATATGTGTGTGTGTGTGTAGTGTGCACACACACACATACACACATGTTTAGTTGTGCACACAATCCACTCTAAAAAAAGGCATGTAAGAGATTTAATTGTTGTCGCTTTTCCGCGATGCTGATTAATTCTGTCGCTTAGCTCACTTCATGTGGGGTGCGACTTGCTTCGTGTCGTTTGCGCCTGTCAAATTATCAGGCAAATAATTGTCATCGCGTTGATTAGCTCATGAAGAAAAGAATACAGAAGAGATATAAATTATAAGAATAAAGGAATAGAGAATAGAAGCGTAGAAGAGAAAGAGGAAAAAGAAAGGGTAAATATGCAGTATAACGCCCTTATCATGGATTTTTTTCAAACTTTGTAAATTTGTATATTTTTATGCGTAGAATTGACTTCTGAAAACGAAAATTGTCACTCACTTTTCGTTTACTTGTTTTTTTAATTTTATGTTTTATGATGTCGATAAGTAGGAAAGGCAAAGAATAGTTCATACATGTTTTTCTCTGCTTTAATCAAAAGCATAAACTGCTATAAAGCAGAAAATTATTCATACATGCTTTTCTCTGTTTTAATAAAAAGCATAAACTCTGTTATAAAACAGATAGTTCATGTATGACGAGAACGTCGTAATCGTGTGTACAGTTAGATCTAAATTTTAATCCGTATAAAATGTAATTATTAAATTTTATAAGATAGTGTGTATGATTAAAGCAGAGAAAAGCATACATGAACTATTTTCTGCTTTATAACAGAGTTTATGCTTTGGTTAAAGCAGAGAAAAGCATGTATGAACATAAAATTAAAAAAATAAGAAAACGAAAAGTGAGTGACAATTTTCGTTTTCAGAAATCAATTCTACGCATAAAAATATACAAATTTACAAAGTTTGAAAAAATCTATGATAGGAGCGTTATACTGCATATTTACCAAAGAAAGGGCAGACATAAAGAGAAACATATTATTTAGGCAAAAATAAGGGTAAGAATAAGGTAATTTTATAAGGTAATTTAAAAGGTAATTTAAAAGATAATTGTAAAGGTAATTTAAAAGGTAATTTTAAAGATAATTGTAAAAGTAATTTAAAAGGTAATTGTAAAGGTAATTTAAAAGGTAATTGTAATGATAAGATGGTAAATAGCGCGCGCCTGTAATGTTCTAGTTATTAATAAAGTTGATATTATCATGCAATAATTATTTGTTATTATTTATTTCTTCGATTCGGCACACGGATATGTCATGCATATGTGCCAATGTATCACGATTCGCTATGTCTCGTAGCTATGAGTGGAAGGACGCGGCGAGACGCGATTTGCGAGTGTCACGATCGCACGTCGGCCGAAAGCATTTTTCTTTCCGCTGCCGCTTTCTGTACGCTGATTTGTTGAGACAAAATAAAGTAAAATAAAATAGTTTAAAATAATAATTTAATCTGTTTCTTTTTTAACAAAAAAAAAAAGAAAAACGAAAAGAAACTCGTTCCCGATATTTTTTCAGACTTTTTGGAAATCTTTTCAGACTATAAAAGTTTTAAGTTTTTTCAAAACTGTAACAATTAAAAAAAAACTGTCTTTTTAAGAAAATTTACTTTAAAGATTGTAACAATCTTTTTAAAAACCGTAAGACCTTTAAAAATTAAAAGAAAAAAATTTGTTAAAAATTTGTTACTAACATACATAATTTTTGAAAATTGTAGTCTTTTTCTTTTTCTTATTTATCTATATTAACGGCTTATTTATCATAAATTTCCAAACGAGAAATGAAAGTGAACGATATATAACGCACAGTTGCGGTGATATATATAAAGCAGATGTAGGAACATCTTTCTTTTCTGTATATCCCTCATCAAACGAATTCATTGCCGTTTATTGGCGTACAATATAGACTGAGTACATCGATCTCGAATAAATGTCCGACGTGCTGTTAACTGTACATCGGTAAGAATCGTGTTAAGTAGCTTCAATAAAGTCCTAACACGTCTCAATTGATAAGGTTGCGTGCGAGGCGCTTTTACATAAAGATAATGGCCAATTGTTAGATGAAGCGGCCGACAATATTAACACTAATAAAGACTGACATTGTGCACAGAGAAAGTAGATTTTATCTATTTACATTATGCATTTTTACGGATATACGTGGAAATGTATACTTTAAATATTAAATTAGAAACATATTGATGCAAGAAAGTAAAAAACTAACAACGAAATAATGAGTAACAGAATTATCGCTGCAATTTTAACTCCGTGCAACTCCTTCCGTGGCGCTTACAATGCGTAGTATAATTATTTTTTAATTATAAACTTGTGCACATTACACGAGTCTCTCTCAGGAGTCAAACTGTGGTCAACTCTATTATTCGTAAATTTATTAATTTCAGTATCAGAGCACACATGATTGGTACTTATCTCCGAAATTAAGAAATTCACACAAAGTCAATCACAGTTTGGCTTCTGTGAAAGACACACACACACACACACACACACACACACACACACACACACACACACACACACACACACACACACACATATATATATATATGTATATATCGTACGTTATATATCGTACGTTCTCAGTGATACAATATTTTAAAAGCGGTATAGTTTTTTCATCATTTTGTAGTATATTAAAGTTATAACGTACGAGATATATATATATATATATATATATATATATATATATGTATATATCGTACGTTATAACTGTAATATATTACAAAATGATAAAAAAACTATACCGTTTTTAAAATATCGTATCGCTAAGAACTCTCGATGTAACGTAACGCTATTGGCGTAAAACGGCGAAGCCTACAAAGGGCTTCAATTTCCTGTCTGCTGCGGCAGTTTAAAGGATTCCACATTGATTCCACACGCATTGATCGGTTTCGTGTAATGAAACACACGTGTAAGGAAACACGTGTAAGGAAACACGTGTAAGGAAACACACACGCTCAGTGCACGAGATATATGTGCACTTATGCGCCAATTGTCAATCACATCGTCGCAACATGATGATGGGAAGCAAGACGCCTTGTTAGAGGTTGATTAAGGCTAATTGTAACAATGCTTCTACTTATTATTTTGTTTGTTATATAATAACAATAATACCAAACATAATATATTAGTTATATAATAACAAAGATAAAGTGAAAAGTGAAATAAGATAGAGATAAGATAAAAATATGATATAGAAATAAAATCGAGATAAAATGAAATAATTTAGAGATAAAATAATGCTTCGAAAATTCTCGTCTCTTACGAAGAGCTTTCCGTCTTTGAGGCATATTCTATCCCCTTATGACGTAGAAATGTCGTTACTAGTCGCAATCAGGAGACAAAGAGGTAACATACGTAACTCGCCACTCGTAATAGCCGTGTGAAGGATTTTATTACAGGCTTCTTTTTATATGCTATTTTTAAATATTAAACGATACCTATGTATACGTGTGAATTACGCTGGACACGACATCGACACAGACTTAGTTGGAACATCGTACGTTAGTGACAAAATACCGAGTAGCGTAAGTAGCGTGTGTAAAGATAGTAATCGGTATATAATGACTAATTCTAAATTCCTTACGTAAGAAGTGCTAGAAACACATTTGGTCTAAACGAAGGCTCCTGGACTCGGACTTGTTATCTTACATAGCTAACGCTACGTGCTCGCGTCTCTCTGCAACATCATTATATCCCGACTTCTGTGAATCGCAAAGCGAGTCCCTGAAATACGAGAGTACCGCCGTAACGACATAATTTCACCGCAGAATCCTTTTTTCTCAGCAACTCGGTATTTACAACTCTCGGGAGACGCTTTCACGCATATACGCACACATTGATTTAAGACTATTGCCGTAGATGTTTCACGAACACACGGTTTTCTAACGCAAGACGCAGGCGGAAGATGCAGGTAGATAGATAGGTAGGTAGGTAGGTAGGTAGATAGATAGGCAGACAGGTAGACAGGCAACGATGTTAAATCAACGATACGGTATGCGGAAGAGGATTTTATAGCGGCTTTCTTACGATGTTCTCACGTTCGTTTCTTTTGCTCACAACGTACATAGCGATAGTGCAATTAGTCTCTCTCGTGTTACAGTCAATCCAACATATATCGTCCGCAAAACTGAACTTGGTACCCGACTTTACGAGCCACGACATGGACACATCAGCAACATATCAATCGAATGTAAATCTCATATAAAACATACATAACACGTGTATACATAAGTTTCCACTCGTCTTACGTAACGCAAAAAATCCAATCGTTCAGCTTGAACGTTACGGAGGCTGACAGACGGAGGAGGGATACAGTGAAACGAAAGAAGAACCGTCACCGTGTACGAAAATCCGAGTGCTCGCATGGATACGCAAGATCGAAATGCAAAAAACATCATGTACATACATTGTGCGTATAAATATTAACCCCTTGCCTCGTGGTTTAACTTACTTCAATCTCTTTTCATACAAGAGTAGTTAAGCAGAAAAATGAAAGTGTATGTCAAATGGCAACATAATGTCTGCAGAAGCTGTAGACACTTCGAACTCAGGAAAAAAGAGAGAAAAACAAAAAAACGTTTATAACATTTTGATATTTTATCGTGTCTAATTCGTTGTTATTAATATTAAGACAAATAGTTATTTGTATATGCAATAATATTAAGAAAATAAGTTATTCATATATGCAACATACGCCTAAAATAGTTATTCATATATGCAACATACGCCTTCATAACTTGCGTTCGGCTTTTATAGGCCTTTCGTAACCGAATTGAATATCATAGAGTTTCATTTGTAATTTATGAGAAGAAAGAATTTAATTTTTTTTTACTGTGTATATATCGTAGTCAAGCACTAGCTTATTCGCGAAAGAAACGAAAATCTGGTAGTGTTCTCTGTTGATCGGCTGGAAGTCAACGATAAGAAACCCTTTAAAACTAAGATAAAAGTATCAATTCGCGGGCACGTACCAAATCTTAAATATTCTTATTGTTTCAGTCTCTTAAATATAAATACTTGTATTTTTAACATAGAATATATATATATATATATTTTTTATATTAAAAGTTTAAATATTTGTATTTAAAAAAAAATATAATAAGAATGTCCAGGATTAAATACGCGTGTCCGGGCATTGGTATTTTTATGTAAATTCTTAAAAATGAAAAGGAAATAAGAGAATCTACATATGAAGCAACGAATCTACGTATGAATACCAACAGTTTCTTGTAGATATTCAATGTTGCAATGCGACAAATATGTTTATTATGTTTGTGTTGTAATCTGAATCACACACGGATCTGACTAGCTTTTTGTCAAGTTCGGCTCGTAATTTGCATCCACGAGTCCGATTCGTCTTGACCTTTCAATCCTAAACTCCACATTAACATCATTAATGTTGATTACTAATATCCGTCTTTTTGGTAAGCAGCCCCCAATTATATGCTCTCAGAAGTAATAAGAAATTATTGAGGAGAGAAGGAATAGTAAATAAGACAACGTTCAATGTCAGGAAATGTAAAATATGTTACTGAAAATACGGATAAATAAGGTAATTTTAACGGAGTATAGAGGCGACAGTCTCTAAAACATACTCATCAAAAAGTCGAATATTAATAGGGTTAAGGCAAGAGATTAATATCCCGAACGATATGAATACATTAGATTATATAATTATGATTAGCATGACTCGCGCGTGAACATAAATATGCGTTGCCGCTCATTCATATAAATGTTGTGTGTATACGTATTGTGTATTTTATATTTCCTACTATTCCTCCACGATTTCTCTCTAGATAACGCGTTACGATAGACTGCCGAATTTTATTACAGCATGCCCAGTGTGGCCCCTCGCGTAAGAGATATTTCTTCACTACCGATAATATTCTACATGTGGTGTCACGTGCGATTAAATTCGATTCTATGGTTGTTTTTCTTCTTCTCCTCTTATTCACTCTCTCTCTCTCTCTCTCTCTCTCTCTCTCTCTCTCTCTCTCTCTTTCTTTCTTTCTCTTTCTCTCCGTCGCGAAGTGACTGATACATACAAAAAATATATCCAGTCACCCCTTCTATCCAGATGAATAACTACAAAATTACATCTCTTTCTCTCTTTCTCTCTCTTTCTCTCCTTTTTTTCTCGCCGTATGCGCATATAATCTCGTGCGATATCGTCTAAGTCACACTTATCTCCCGTAGACTTTAGTCGAATATGTCTAATCAATCTTATCGATTACTGGTACTTTTCCATTCCTATCGCTTTGACTACGATTTGACGGCTAGAGCGGATTGCACGTTTGCAAAAGTCTACAGGTAACGCTCTTTCGCTGGTCTCAAAGGACGAAATGGACGTTCTCTCGTTATTCCTTTCAAACGGTTACTGTTTGCGCACTTACAAGATAAAACGCACGTAGACCGTACTCCTCCTATTTGTTTTGCGTCTAAACGAAAACAACGATATCCTTCATATCGTAGGACGTTGCGGATGTTATGGATATATTTACATCTTGCGCGTCGCGCGCGTGTCGCTTAAAGATAGTATAATAAAAGACTGATATAACGTTGAAATATGTCACTTGTCGCCCCGTCGATTGGAACAATGGTGGAAAGCACTAAGAGTGAACGATTTCTGTGCGTACAGATATAATGTCGCCTTCACAATATGTCACGTGCAGATTGTTTTTTTTTAATTACAGTAAAATTCGTTGTACATCGGTTATCTTTCGAAATCTAGCTTCGAATTACGTATCATCAGGACATCCGTAGACACCCCTACGATATCAAAGAGAAATGTTACGATAAAATTATAATTATATACAATTGTATAATTAAATATTTGTAATATAAATATTTATGCCCAGAGAGAAAGATATATATATATATACATATATAAATCAAGATATGAGCAGAAAACGTACACATGTTATAATTTTAATCGTGATGTAATGTCAATGTTATAATTTCATATTTCACTGATTCAACTAATGCGTGCCATCATGTATTGCATAGATATATTACGCAGATTACGTGTGTATATGTGTGTTGTACGAACGTTAATGAATATTACAAGTATTACAAGTATACATATATTTCTATGTGTATACATGTATCTGTGCGTGCTTCAAATAAATATATTTATATATAGAATATAACAGAATTCATGATTTTTTTATTTTATCGCCAAGTTCTCCGAGCAATTTACGGTTAATTTTTTCTCAGCGAAAATGACGAGATATTAATAGTTTCAGAGACACATTTTCAAGACAATAGTTTCAAGACATTATTTTCTTTGATTAATCTTAAAGGGAGTCGTTTACTTTAGAAGATTAAAAAAAATCGATTTTTTGTGTAAACTTTTCTTAAATCTTTATCTTACTTTAGAGAATGTCACGTTAAAGCGATTTGCCGAAATTCGAACTATTTATCAGTGTTTTACAGATAAAGAACTCGCGCGGTAAGGAGCTGCGCGCAGATAAAAAATATAGCACTTTATCAATGCTCATTTAAATCGAGACTAGTTTCTTCTGGGGTTAAATTCTTCTCGATCAATACATCCAAAATGTTTTTTTGTTGTCTTTCTTTTCTAAAAATCATTACAGAGAAACACTCGGCGTTTGTTTGTCAACAATGTCCTGCAGTTTCTCGAACAAAGGAGTAGCATATATTGAGAGAATAGGTCGAAGAGGTTTTAGAGACATTCGTATGCAAGTAAAAGGAAGAAAACGAAAGTTTCATGGTAATCAATATATTACAGAAACTGATACGAGCTTTGTTATGTCTGCAGAGAAATTGTGAAAAACAAGCAGTAATGAAGTTCTTATCAATCGACAATACGATTACTGCATTTAACACTTTTTTGTTGTTTTCTCAGCAATAAGTCATTTGTGAAAATGATGTATCGTGCAATGAAATAAGCATCAGAGGCTTCGGATTTAAAATAGCTATGACGTGTAAATATTGTATTAATTATATAAATTCATGTTCTCTCTTATTAACAAATCGTAGCATTGTGATTGTTATGAGATTTTTGGGTTTGGGATTAAAGGTATTAATTTATTTTGCGAACTAAAACCTGATCTACAATGTGTTCTTTGCGTTCTGTTTCTTATCTTTTGTCTTTTTCTGACTTAAAGCTTAAGGTTTGAGTCGGAAAGAGATAAAGAGAAAGAAGCAGAAAGCAAAGAACATATTATAGATAAATGAACATCGGTCACGGATTTCATAAAAACATGTTTTATAAATGCCTCAAGAATATACATCACGCGTCGAAATTAATGTATGAATTAGTGATCAATGAATTAGTCGAACTCCAGTTTTTTTGCGGCTCGAAAAAGTTGAAAAAAAATCTTATATTTTGCGTTTTAATGAGCCACCATTTTGTTCAACATTAAGTTATATTATTTATTGATAAGGACGATTACCATGATAGATTAATATGAGCCGTTACTCCTTTGTTGTTAGATTAACAAAACCGACGAAATCGAGAATTTGGATTAATTGTAAATTGTACATCGTCCTTTGGAGTAAGCCGTCGGTCTCAGGCGCGCGCGCGTCAACGAGCTCAGGGCCGCGCGGTCAAGATTTCCGTCGTTCGCGGTCAAGATTTCCGTCGTTCGCGGCAAGATCTCCGTCGAGTGAGTATCGAGTCGATACTCTTCAAGATTTCCGCCGCGCAGCGAAGGACTACAAAGAGAATTTTTAATTTGTCTTCTACTCGACAATTAATTTCTTGTCATATAAATATCAAAACGCAGCTTAAGTAAAATTTTTATAAAGCTAAAGTATAAATTAATAAATATACAAAACGCCAATATTTTACATATTTCTATTCTTTAGAAAAAAATTCGTAAAAATGGGCTTAAAATCGGCTGTCTCTTTTAAAGTAAACGATTCCCTTAAGTGTATTTTAACAGAATTTTACTTTAGGTTTTTAACTGTAAAAGTATATTCTGTTAAAGATTAAAAAATCGTTATACATAATAGTTTCCCGTGCATATTTAATAACATAACATTTTCGCTGAGGAAGCATTGCCTTCGAATTCACGGAGAACCTCTCGTCAAAATTAAGGTCGTCACATCTTGAGACATTTTGTATGTACATATATGTCGACCAAAATTATACTGTGCATGGCACGTGTGCGCTTTCTGCACATTATATCCGGATTTATGAAATATAATTGCATAATGCAATTGTATGCCTTATTATTTATTGAACTATGACATCCTAATGTACTATGTAGATATATTCCGCTGATTACGCGTAATATATGCGTGTATGCATGAATATCTATGAATTGAGCATTATGAATATATATGTATATATATGTACATATACATTTCCATATGTATACACTTACATATGTACATCAGTTTCGTTTGAATAATGATCAAATAACATAACGAAATTAGGTACGCTTGCAGCTTAATATAAATTCTAGAAGATAACCGCAATATATATTTACTAACTTATTCACTACTATAAATGTATATGGTGCAAAGTATCTCTTCTTTAAGAACATACTTATAAAGCTTACAAAAATTGGTTGCACAAAATGTCAATATAATAATATATATATATTGTATAATAGTCAATAATCTATAGAAAATAGAGAACATAACAAAACTCGCACCTAAATACTGATTATTAATCAGATAATGGAAGCACTTTGTTTCATCAGATTTCTTTATATTAAATTAACTGTTCCAATTTTCTCGTACTAATCTCTCTCGTCATGCTATGGATTACTCGGTGGCTTTATAAATTAGGAAATAAGTGACAAATTTATTTATAAAATTGTGTATATACGATGTATATAAGAGAGTCAATATCTCGCTTATCAAGGCCATTTTCTATGTCTTATCTAAGATAACTCTAATTGTTCAAATTGCTCATTAAAATAGAACATTTTTCTTTAAACTGTACAATAATAGATGCGTTCGTTAAAGAAAAAAAAAAAGAAAAAAAAAGAAGAAAAAAAGAAAAAAACGTTCTTTAATTTCAATCAACAATTCCGGCACTCTTCCAGTCTTAAATAATGTAAATAATAAAATTACTTTTGTAAGCTCGTATAAATGTTTACGAGCTTCATGCATATATACTTTCTATAAAATGTAAACGAATTATTTCGAACACGATATAAAATGTCAATATTAAATTAAAAAAAAAAAGGAAAAAAGTTCCCAATAAAATTTCTAATCATGATACAGTAATATATAGTGCTTTGCTCTCAGCAAAGTTAAATAATATTTAAACAACACTGAATAAACACTCTTCAGCGTAAGTAGAGCAAGTCACTTCGACGAATAAGCCAATCGCCTGCAATGGCGTAGATTAAGAATGTACAAATTAAAATCAGGTAAGTATCGATTGGAAATAGCATCGAATTCATAATCCTACTTATAGTTATACGTCATGAACGGCTTTACTCGTAGATCGTTACCGTACATTTGACTTCAATACAATTTGCACACGCTTTTTCCAATGAAGTTAGGAGTGCATGAAATCGTGTAGCTATCGCAAGCCACTCACGAGTTTGCATCGTAAACGGTTATGATAGAAGCAACAGGATATCTCATGTCACAATTACAATGGAGGACTCGGGAAGAATGCAAGTATTTTTTAACAGAGAAATTAATTTTGAGTAAGAAATTAATTTTGAGATAAAACAACTGGACTAATAAGAAAGCGCGATCAATTTTACATTTTTATTCATAAAAAATTAATGAAATGGTAAAAATGCCGAATAGGGGCCCACTTTCCAACGGTCTTGATATTGACATATATTACAGAATTGACCCTCCTGAGTTATAATAAAAAGCTTTTAGCCGTCGCTCGTTAAAGTTATTAACAAAAGAAGTTGCATAAAATGAATGTAATTTTTGGACACCGTATATATAAAAATATCGAATTTGAATGCTAGGAAGGTGCTGCTATGCACATACACACTGCTTGCCAGCAAGCGCGCCCGCCCGTTCGACAGAGCGGGCCCACGGTGGATGCGTATGTTTCTATTATATACATACGCACCCATCGCGAGCCCGCACTGTCGGGCGGGCGAGCGCGCTTGCTGGCGAGCAGTGTGTGTGTGTGTATGTGTGTATATGTACGTGTGTATGTGGACCACCCTCCAATGATTTTGATGTTGACATATATTATAGAACTAACCTTCCTGAGTAATAATTACAAGGTTTTAGCCGTCGCTTTTGTTCATTAAAAAGTTATTAACAAAAGAAGTCCCATGAATAGAATGTAATTTTCAGGTATCATGTACGTATTGAAGAAGGTAACATTTCGTTATTGTACCTAGGTACAAGGTAACCATATAATTTTCATGTTGTTTTCCATTGATAAGTTATGTATGAAAATATAAAGAATGGGTTATATATATACGTATACAGTTTACCATATTGCAATAGATGGGTTAGGTTTGAGTTAGTTTTTTGGGAAGGGGATGCGGGGGCGGAACCCCTCTCCCGCGTATTTACATGTACTATTTTACATACATACATCGATTTAAACTTATTGTACATACACAGTGTTGAATAATTACATATTATTTATTAAACTTTTTTGTTAATAACTTTTTAATAAACAATGAGCGACGGTTACAACCACTTGATTGTTACTCAAGAGTCCTTGATAATATATGTCAACATTAACATTGGAGAGTGGTCCCCTATTCGGTATTTTTACTAAATTGAAATTACTAACAAAACTAAGGTTTATATAAAATTTTGTTTCGTCTTTCTTAAGTGGCTTAATGTCTAAGACATCCATGCTAGCTCCTTATGTGCCATTAATATTTCACTATTAGTTTTTTAAGTGGCGTACGTGAAAACAAGAAAACTAATTAATCGATTCTAAAAATTCTTTCGGTATTCTTTTTATAATTTAACTGCTATCGTCCTATGCACTATCATAAGTTTTGGACCATTCGTTTTTTTTTATTCAGTATTTTTTAATAGAAAATTACGCATTTTTAGGACAGTTTCATTTGAATATGTACCGATCACTGCATTTTTGTTATATTGCAATGATAATATATAAAATGATAACGATTGATATAAATTTTAAGAATACGTTTGGTTTTTTAAAAGTTTCAAATAAGCCTATGACGACATATCGTGTACACATTTAGTATTTCGGATTTTTTACCAGCAAAGTCAATGCAACCTATTAAATTGAAAAAAACTAAACAATTTTTTATATTAAAATATATGTTAATTCGAAAAAGTTTTCTTGTTCTATATATTATAATTTTTTTTAAATAAAATCTTTAAAAAGTCAATTTTTCAAGCTACTTTGACTAGAATGTATTCTTAAATAATATTACAAATTAGCACAAAGAAATAACGCGCGTTTAACAAAATTTCAAAGATTTTTTTAGAAATATTAGATATAAATATATTATTACAGTTTGACACAATCATTGAGACATTGTTCAATTATTAAAACATTTACCTTAAAAGCCGCGCAAAAATGTTAGTAATAAATAATAATTTTTTACGGTAGGATAATAATATCGATGATGTATCATATGCGTTGAAACATTTTCTCAATTTTGAAGATTAATAAGATCAAAAACTTGCAATTATTACTATTTCAAGCACTCCTAATTTTAACGTACAAAATGCGAGCAAATCGTTTGCAAACGAGTGTACTATATATAACGATTCCTCCTCTTAATATAACGTGCTTCTGTCAAAGGAAGTATATAGGTTCCTTCCAGAAACCAAAAACTTTAAAACAAATCAGTATCTGTTCTCATTTCTTTCACGAATGGCAGTAACGTGTCACGCGAATGTAATAAACTTATTCGTCTCATCACGATTACCACAATGGCAGTATGAGTTTGGAGTAGTTTCAGTACGCGAATTATGTTTGTGTCTCATCCTTCTCTTTCTGTCACTTGTTTTTTTACATCCTTATACTATAGACGTATAATATCTAGACTGCGCATTTGACTGAAAAGACGTCTGAAAAATTGAATAGGAACATGCTTTGTATCACCATTCTGTCTTTGTCTGGCATCGTGAAATGGGGACTTTAGATCCTCTTCACCGAATGTATGTTTACCGCGAAACAGAGCGTCCTTACATTTGCCATATGCGCCATACATATTTTTCTCAACGTTTTGCAACTCCCTCCAATTCCTTTTCATCCTCTCTGCTATTCTATTTCAGTCGACGAAAGCTTTTTCACCTCACCACGCTTTAGAAAAAGACAGATTGGTGATCATACAACAGTGGTTTCCTCTTTCTATTTTCTGACGTGTCTTGATGACCGGAACTGCAGGGGTCGCACGGTCCAGGTATTACGCGTCTATATCTTACACGCGCGTATATGCTACATACATGGAATAGAACTGTGTTTTGCGTTAAAACATCCTACTATGTTCACCACGTGAAATACGTGAGTTAACTTAATTTACATCAGTCACTTAATTTATATACACATACACGCTGTATATATTGATATTCCGTTAAATTCGCAGCGCGCGGAGGTAACATTTTATTTCTGGTTCTGCGCTGATCGCAAGCTAGGCTTCCCACGCTACATTGCACATTTCAAAACAAAAGATACATCGTGCCTGTGGCATGATAATTTAAAATTACGATCACGAGAGAACCAGCAAGAAAACACTCAAGCACACACTTGCGAACTCTGGTAATCCCGATTCGTCTCGATACGTAATATGCAGTACGGTACTTACACAAAAAAAGGCGTCAAGTTATATACAGGTTTCTAACACTAAACGACTTTGAGTCGGGTCTCAGAAAGCTTCCACGAAGCTCGCCGGGAACAGTCCCGTGCGGCCGGTGCGTTGCTGCGTACCCTTGTACCAGCCGTCGTCGCGTTTCTTGTGCACGTATATTATGTCGCCCACACGGAGCTCTAGCTCGAACTCGCTGTTAGGTGGATACGGTACGATGCAACGGAATCTGTACACCCGGTCGCTGCAATTGTTAAGGAGCGATGTGAAATGCAGTATCTTTGCAACAGCTACCATAATTATAGAGTAATTACAATTACATATAATATGGTTAATTGTAGTTACAGTAATTTTTTCCAATTGAACATTAAAGACAGGGAACTCGGAGGTCAGACAGACAAGCTATTCCTTACCGGTCGCGTGATGGCTGTTGCTTTGTCTGCTTTCCCATCCCGGCGTCTAATGAATTGCTCTTGCGATGATGATTCCCGACTGCCGGGCACACCATAGCGCCAGATTCACCAGATCTATCAATGAGAAGAATAAAAAGTCTGTTAGCGTTAACTAACCGCTTTATCCTTGATAAGGGTGACGTATGCCGGCTGCGCTCGACAAGTTTGCAAACAGAGCTCATTGTTCTGTTATTGTTTACATAAGAAAGCGAAAACTATAGTCAATGGATTATGGTGAGAAGAGTTTATTCGGTAAGTGGAATTTATTTACAAACACGGAACTCGCCCGGGAACTGACGACCAAGCAGATATTCTGCGCGTGTTGTTATTCCTTTTAGGCCTGGTTGCACTAACATTATTTTGGCTTTAACCCCTTGACCTACACGCTATCTCCCGATTGCTCGGGCCATAGTCTCGGCCAGGCTCGTCTTATTTACGTTTGGTCCGAACGAAGTACCACGAGTCAGACTCGTGCTTATTGTTTATGGACCAAATTCCTTATCACAAGTTTCACTCGTGGTTGTAGGCCAAAGGGTTAAGCGAAACTTAAACATATATCTATCTTTATCGCTCTTTCTATATAAATAAAAATAGACATATATTTAAGTGTTACTTAAAACCAAAATAACGTTGGTGCAACCGGGCCTTAACCTGTAGTGGCTTATGTGAAAAACGGCACCACATGTGGACCTAACCTAGGTCTTTCAAGTTCTTTTATCATATCTATAAAGTGGTTCGAAAAATCTGTAAAAATTCACGGATATACTTTCAAGTTTCTAGAATAAATATCTGTACTCATTTTTTAGAAGGGGGCAAAAAATCTGAGACCCTCAACATGCTGAGAAATTTCTATGAATAGAAACCGTCCGGACTCGAAATACCCATGTAGGGCCACTAAGGGTTAATTTTTAACGAGTCGATATAGAAAATTGTTACATCATATAAGATTAGTTATTGTAATTTATAATATGTAATAATTTCTTATATAAACGCATAATATGTGTGAAGCGCTAATATGTACGTTTTGTTTAGTTTTAGTTTAGTATCGTGCAAGCATAGATAACAAAACATATATGAATTTTTAAAACATGCAGAATATCTGTAATTAATGTTTCTCCAACGAAATTTCGTATTTTATTTGTATATAGTTCGTAAAAGATCAAACTTGCCCTGTAAATGTCTCACTCGATATGAGGAAGACAGAAAACAATAATGTAATTTAGTATCTATGACGAATATAACTATCTATTGTTAATTACACAGCAGCATAAAATCAGTTGTGCAAAAGTGATCTAAATGTGTCTCTAAGCAAACACTTACCTGGAAGTAAAATGCAATCTACCGTACATTCAGTTGTAAACGCTGACATAAAACAATAAATACGACAAGATTGCGTTATTGTCAAATGCAAATACTGACTCACATATAAGGCGTGTTCATGTTGCAAAATTCAAGCATTGATTCACTCGAGATTGCACGAGAAATGCAAAGTAAGATACAGACTTTGTGAAGAATGGTTAAAAAACATTATCCTGCATATAAAGAGCAGGTCAAAATTTCCATTGTAAAATATCGCAATAATAATGACAGAATAGACTGCGCGAATAACATCACTTTTTCAGTATTGTGGAGGAGCCCTTATACCTCACAAAGTCGCCTCATCAGATTTAAAATTACAAACGACTAACCTCTGTGCTACTGACAGTTGTAAGGAGGGTCTCTCCTTGCATTTCAGTCTCTGTGAGGATGTGGCGTGCCCCTGCACAGAGCCTGGACATAAGCGGTGTTGGCTGTTTGAAGCATTTAATTCCTGCGTGGGTGCCACTTGCAGCAACTGACTTGGACAGGACCCTGATCTGTGATTGTCGAAACCACCCACCCGCCCCGTCCCCAACAGGATATTAGAGATAACATTTCAAGGCGTGCAGTTTGTGTCATGCTACACAAAACATGATTTGTAAACATTCACATTGTGTGAGCAATAATAGCTCGCTGGCTATTATATGCTTCTATTTTCATGAGTGTGCGTGTAACTATGACGATGCCGGGACATGCAGCGATTTTAGCGACTCAAAGAGCAGTGCTTACATATTCGAGTAACACTTGAACGAACATTGAGCATTCATACGCGTACACATACAAGACAATATACACAACAACGTATACACATGCGGCAATTAGCATTATGGGTACACATTGACTTGGATCGATTATTGGGCTGTGCGAATTCAGCCAGGATCGAATTAACCACGTTCTCGACCTCCGGGTTATAATACTCTCGAGTTATAATACAAACTGCATCGATAATGCTCACATGTATCAACGTGAATTCGCAATTATCAAGATTAAACGGTACACTCACCGAACGTGCATTGGATTGACGGAATTGCCGTCGTCGAATACGGGATTGTCCATCGAGTAAGTGGCGGGCGGAGGCGATTTGGACCTCTTGATGATGGTCAGACGTCGCATCAAGGAGACGCACTTGTCCCTCCTCTCTTTCTGCTGTAATTCATGAATGTGTATATATGAGAGAGAGTGTATTATGCACATTGAAAAATCACACAAGCGCGTAAATATTCTTTGTATAAATATTCATGTCACATGTTAATTTTTTAAATACCTTGTCCATATTCCTGGACGCGGTCGCAGGTGCATTAGATGACGCGATGCCGCTCGCCACGCGCAAAGTGTTGTTCGGGCTCCTGTTCATATCGCTCGCGGAAGACGAAGGAACGGAAATAGCGGCGCTAGCGCAGCCATTGTTAGCACCATTGATACCCGCTGCCGGTTGCAACGTCGGCGGCATTGTAACTTGTTTGCCAGGAGAAGCTGCGGGAAAGTATAAATAATTTTATGAAATTATCACGTAAAATAATTGCAACATCTCAAAAGCATTACATTAACCCTTTGAATCCCGGTGTACAATACAACATATAATTCCAAAAATAAAAATATTTTAATTAGTCTATGTTGTTCAATAAAGTTTTGGTGTCTCTATTTATAGTAACTGCTTGCTCAACACTTATTATTATGGAATTTATTTGGTGATAATTTACTTATATTAAAAAAAATTTTTCTCATCGATTTTTAAATTAAAAAAATTTTAAAACCTAATTTATTTGCATGATCCTGCGCACGGTTCTGAACGGTCTTATAATCTAAATTAATTAATCTTATTTTATTTTAGGTTTTATTTCCTAACTCAATTTTTATAATTTATTAATTTAATTCTAATTAGTTTTCTAATTTCTCATAATAAGATTTTTTATTTTTTTTCTGCTATAACCATCTTTTAAATCAATCTCTGTGAACACTGTTTACATCTGATATATACGTAAATATATCCTATTAAAATACCACTAGAATTTCAAAATAAAAAACAGAACTCAAAGGGTTCATATTTTTCAGAATATACATACGGATATTCGACGTCATCACCGCACTATGACTGCGCCCAAGCGGATTGACAGCCGCATTCTGGTCGTTGTGCCGGGGCGGACTGGTTTCCTGAGTCGGTCCTTGTTCCTGTTGACCGCCGCTGCTGTGCCAAGACGTAGACACGGTCGTCGACGGGCTGATGGCACGCGGAGGCAGTTCAGGCGGTGGTAAAGTGCGAGGATTGTACGGTTGCGGAGCAGGACCTTTGCTCTTCGTGTACGTCATGGCCAAGCGTGATTCAGCATTCGATACGTTAGATGACAACGGCGAGCCTTGGTGTTGGCTCGGCGAGTTTGGAGATCCGCGGCATATTCCACGTTGACATCTACATAAAGTTGAAGAACGTTAATAACACGTACGATCTTTGATATATACATAGACTGGAATAATAACCTTAACACGTATCACACGACTTATTAGGACCTCCTAATACGCATTATTGATTTATTATTTATTAATTCAAATTTATTTATTCAAAAAAGCAGATATGATGTGTCAAAGCAATACAGTTGTCACAAAGATAGCTTTACGTTGATGTTTAGAAACAAATACAATCATAAAATTGATAGTTAAGAAGTGACATCTCTTATTTGCAGAAATCGTCATTTCCGAATGTTTAGTCCAGCGAACTCGTTTTTTTTCAACTTGTTAAAAACATTCTACTTTTGTTTGAAGTCTTAAAGAACTATAGAATATAGATAAATTCGATCGTTCAGAGTAAAGAGAGTTTTCGAAACAGTTTTTTGTTTCTCCTGAGAATTTCCGAATTCGCACATACGAGATATCTCTTCGGCCATTGAACTATTAATAGCTTAATTACACTGCTTGTTAAGGCTATTATGCCGATCTGTGTACGCAGACCTCGGCCATACTTTTGTAATTGCGTATATCAAGCCGACATTTACCATAAGTGGAAGTTAATACATACTTAGCAGGTGCAACGTAATTCCCCGGGAAAACTCCGCACTTTTGCGTACGATTGGATGTCCCTTTGAACCATCCGTCCTGACAACGTTCCGTCACCATGTAGATTCCGCCTTTTCGCAGCTCGAGTTCGTCTGCTTTCTGGGGCTTATACGGGTACAGTGCTATGTACGCTGCTGGCAGATGCGTCGCACTGGCGCCGGAAGTCTGATTAGCAGCGGGTACGCTTTGTGACGGCTGAGCGAGGACGAGATCGCTGCTACCGCTTCGTCTGTGACGAAGGTTGTGATCCGTGCAGGTGCTGCTGGTCTAGGATACAAAGAAATTTCCTTAAGTTCAAGATGAATCTCGCACAAAATAAAAACACTATTGGAAAACTATTGGAAAACAGAAGAATTAAAACTATTGGAATGCAGAAAACTTTTTTTTTAGACATTCACAACGAGAGCTTTTAAGTTATCCGCAAAGAAATTGTCATGTCAGAGAAACAGTATGTCAGCAGAAAATGTGATTTCCTTACTTGTAAAGGGGAAAACGATTCATTGCCTCCGCTATTATTGGCGTTATTAGGGGCACTGTCTACCGGAGGACTAAGTATTTCAGCGCTATGTCTATGATGGGGATGAGCATGATGACCTGTATTGACGGCAGTGAAACTATGACGCTTAATGTTATGTCGATTGCCGACTGCAGGCGGTGATGTCGCAGGACTGCCCGGGCTGCTCGGAGCAGTGCTGGAGCTGCTAGACGTGGTCGAGCTGTTAGGTGTGTTCGGTGTGGTGGTTGTGGAACTGCCGCCTGACGAGACATTTGAGACGGTGTCGGACACCGGTAACGCGGTGGTCTGTGATAGAATATCACAATTATTATATCGTACGTCAATGTATGCATAAGAGTTGAAGAATGTATCAAGTTGGTGCAAAAAGTTTGTCAAACAAAATAGAAGATTAGTAATTTTGATGAGTAAAATATGAATATCAACTCGTTATTTTTTCTGACATCTCTAACAGAGACTTCCTGTTTCACTTTTAATATTCAAACAAAAATTTAACAGATAAATCCTGTGAAAATTTAATGGAAAGATAACTAATTTTTTGCATCTCAACTTAGTATTTATCATATTTTAATCTTCCGTGTACAATGTTGGATCTACGAGATTTGAACGAATATTTGATCGCCCACCAACTTTTGTAGAGAATTCAGGAAGAATTTCAAAATAGCGCAAATTTGCTTGCGGTTTTGATTTTATTGCGCTATCTTAGATTTTTTCTATATCTCTATATTTCTGGAAAAAATATGCTCAAAAATATTGATTTTCAACGTTATGATAATTCAAAGTTGCCCAGATTTAACAAACCTAGATTGTATGTCCCAAAAAATATATATGCAGAGAATTAATATGTAATGCTTCAATTAAATAGGAACATCTAACTTACCTGCGCTAATTGTGGTCGCGGTTGACTCGTCGTTTGTACGTTACGCGAATGATCGGTTGGTATCAATGGTGTGGTCTCTTCATTCGTCGGCGTGGGCGGAGCTACTCTCGATGGTCCTGGCTGAACACTGATAAAAAACAATGCTCTCGATATGTATATACATATTTGCAGTGCAAAATATAACTGTTGTATTAAGCACTCCACTTACTTGGTAGAGAGTTTCATTAAGGCTCGAGCGACGCTGTTCAACTCCACGAAGGCCAATGGAAATATTCCAATCCTGTCGAAAAGCTTACCCTCTGCCCAATTTTCATCTACTCGTCTGATAACACTGATAACTTCTCCCTGAAAAGATAAGTATTCGTGTAATTTATGCGAATATAGTTCGAATATAGTTTTTTATTAAGAATGCAACTCAAGTGGAGAACATGGAAAAATACCTTATTAAAAGTTAAACATCCATCCTCATCATCATTTGTCATTCTAAAATCATACAGTGCTTTACATTGGGGTACATGAGGTGTTAGAGGTGTCATCACCTGCAAGTCACAATAAGGCATTACGCTTTATTTATTACATTTCATTTATTATTATTTGTTATATTTATTATTATTACTTATAATTCTAAATAAATAATTCTTATATGATTTCCACATTATACCTGAACGTAAGACAGAGGAAAGACACCATGATTGCTGCCACATTCTCCAAAATACCAGTTGTTATCGATCTTCTTCCGGAGGATCACTATGTCGCCTTTCTTGAAACTCAAATCACTGTAAGCACAAATGGTATGATAAATGAAACTGCAATGAAATAATAATACAATAAAATAACAGCACACAGAATATAAGCAAAGAAACCACACCTTAGATGCAATCATGAATTATATCTTTAGTGTGAACTAGTGAAAAATAAACATATAATAAATGCTTTCAAGATAGAAAATTTTTACTTTTCATGAATCCCCATTGGAGGAAAAGATTCACAATTCAACTTCCTAGACATGTATCCTATAAACATTAATGCATGAAACTCACCAAGATTGTGCTGTAGGTTTCAAGATTACACCTATACCAGATTGTTTATGTATTGTGTATGTGGTGTGTATGTATATATGTGTTCTTTTAAAATGTAGACAATACAAACTATGTAGAAATTATTAAAATATACAAAAAAAATCATTAAACTATGAAACAATTATTATATTTGCTTTAGGCATTATAATATTGTTTATAACTGTAATGCTTAAAAATGATAATAAGATATTTATTTCATTCATATGACAGATTGATAAATTTCACTCTAAGAATAAAAATATAATCAGGAAGTACTGCAGACTCTGTCAACGTTCATAAATTTACATTAGAGTTCCAAAGATCTAATAAAAATATAAATTTCCTCAAGTTAGGCCAATTAATTTTTGAACAAGCCATCATACCTTCTTTAAACAACATCCACAAATCGCTTATTGTCCACATCATATTTTACACACATTATTTCATAGTTTACATGATTTACGTGTAAACGTCTAAATCTAGAACTTACCCTGGCACCTTGGAGAGATAGTCATAGATTGCTCTGCCGTACGCCTGATTGTGCAGATGCGCTTGTTTCGCGACCGCGTTAGAGTGTCGTACCGGTTCGGAAGCGACAGCGGCAGGAGCAAGACTGGCGGTGACTATAGGTGCTGGTGCGACCTGGTGGCCGCCGAATAGCCTTTGCGGTGCGGCGGTGGAGGATCTTGACGAGGACAGAGACGACGACGACGAGGACGACTTGGCGCTCTTCGGCGCGGCATTGCGCATCCCTTCGAGGATACGCATCAGCAACACATTCGGTGGCAGGTCGTCCACCTTTGCGTCCACCAGCACTCGGCATTCCGGGCAGCGCAGCTCGCGATGCGTGCTCACGATCTCCTCCAAGCACTTCTTACAGAACGTGTGCTGGCAGGGTAATACCTTGCTGGACGTATCGAGTCGCTCAAGGCACACCGAGCACTCCAACAAGTCATTCAGCATGCACTCGTCCATCCTGAGCTGTTCTCCCGCAACCGACAGAGCCGGAAAGCTGCGTACGAAAAACACCACCCGTTCTCTCTCTTTCTCTCCCTCGACGGTCGGTACCTCTCTTTATTCCGGATTCCTCGTCGCCCCTGCGCTCGCGTTCACACTCGCTTCATCGAAACCTTCTCCCTCTCCCATCTAACCCTACCCAACTGTCTCTCGCTCTCTCTTCCTTCGCCGCGCCTCGCTTCCGTCTTTCTCTGTCTTGCTCCCTCTTTTTCTCTCACTCCCTCCCACTCTCTCGCCCACTCGTCTCTCTCTTTCTCGTGGACACGCGCGATTCGTCGTCGCACTCTCGTTCTCAACAGAGACGGACAGTTTATCGGGCTGCAGTTCCGGTACTGTGCTATCACGAGCGCAAGAATTTCCTTCGCTTTTACCTTCTACTTCAAACTTGCTTGTTTCTCTTTCTCTCTTCTTGCTTCCCTGCCGTTTTCAACATTCGATCGGAGGACGTGAGAAGCGTGCACCGAGTACGTGCACGCTTGACCTACGATTTGATTGATGTCTCGATGGCACAGTCTCGCGCGCATCGTGCCACTGCATCGATCAATCGTGCGAGTCGATTCCGGTGACGGGAAACGCACGACGAGTCCATGCTTATTGCCCGACGTTGTGATCGCTGATTGACCCCCGATCGTGGGTAATTCCACAGAACGATGGTACGTCCTCGCTGTCGTCGTTCTTACACGACACCACTTTCGACTCCGTCTTGCCCGACAAACACTGTATTCCACACTTTCAAAAAAGTTATCTACGAACACGCACTGAACGACCCGCGTGTCGTACACCGATCAACTTGACAGCACTCGGTGTGCACGCACCACTACTCCGTGAGTTCGATGTATCGATGACAGCGGAATGCCGCGCACCCTCGCGTTGACGCGCGTTCGAAATAAACAGCATTTTTGCGGATTCGGGACGAAAATTCGAACCGTTAGGGCGCTGTCTCATTTGTCATGAGAAAAGTACTGTCGCATGTGCCAATTGGCTACTGAGTAGGGAATTTCTGATGTTCCCAACATTCTTCATTACCCTAAATATTCCCTATCCGGTAACCAATCGATGCGTCCTACGAAATCGTATGACAAATGAAATGACGCCCCAGAAATGTGTCTGAAGTTCTGAACGTACATATATCGGCAATAACTTTTAATGGCTCCTGCACACGGGACGCGGTAATGCTTGCCACGCGGCGGAAGTTCGCGCGACAGCCAATCGATATGCTGCTTTTTGTAATAACCTTCTAGCTCTTACGGAAAAACAACATATTGATTGACTGTCACGTGGACTTCCGCCGCGCGGTAAGCATTACCGCGTCCTGTGTGTAGGAGTCATAATGGGTGCTTTCCAATTGCGTAAACTGTGTTACACAAAACCAGTTTATTGGTTGCATATTATCTTACAAGATATTTTAAATAATATATGACCAATAAACTTGTTTTGTGTACGTGTGTGTCAAGATGGTTAAGCAATTGGAAAGCACCCAATGGCTGCGTTCAGCAGAGAAAGCTGCTTTGCAACTGTGTAAAATTCGTGAATCTGATTGGAGTATACTCTTAATTTTGGTTGAATCCAAGAGCATGTACCAATCAGATTCACGAATTTTACAACAGTGCAAAGCAACTACTACAAATATTCTAGTAAATTTACTCACTTTTGTCAATTTTATTTAGTTTTGAGATACACAATCGACCCCCTGGTGCGCACTAATGCTTTCAATCGAATTCTCCATAAAACTTATCAACTTTTTTCTAATGGCGAATTTCTATTAAGAAATCGATGGTTTAATTGCAATAATGAGAGCGCGAATTTTTAAGTTACAGATAGCACTGACATCTATTCGAGTATGGAAGCCATATCGAATCTTCCTTCACATGTGTGATTTCTTTGTGGCAAAACGTACTGGTCAACAGCCATTGCGAAGTTATCGTGTGGGTTTTGCCGCGCAAACACTTTCAGTCGGAATCATCGTGATAATTATGTAAATATTTACGGTAGTCGCGCAAATCATTTATAGTTCTCAATATCTTACAATTATGTAATAACAGAAGTGTCACTCGCGGTATCTATAAGGTTATATTTGTCGTTTGTTCATTATTCGCATATGCATTGGCGCGCATTTCACGTCCTTTTTTATGAACATAAATATATTTATCTAAACTATTTTCTTCATGTTTCTCTTTCATTCTCCTCTCATTTTCTTGAATCATGAGTATACGCATGTCTATTCGCTTTTAAATATAAAATACAACAGTGCAATCGAGAAAAATATGTGAATTTTTGTCTGTAGTGGTTGTGTACGTTATAACCTTGAGATATACATTTATTCCAGAATATTACTGTGTTGAACATGATGAACTCTGATCACAGTGAAGTTGAGGATGAAGACTTAAAGTTATCGATAGATTCCACAAATCAGTCCACAACTAAGAGGCCACATATAGAGTCAGAAGATGAAAATGAACAAAATATACCTGCTAAGAAACGACGATGTTCTGCCAGTAAAGAACTGGAGACATCAGAGAAAAATAATATTGAAATTACCTCAGACAAAAATGGTATAAATGAGAACGATATAAAAAAAGAAAAAGATGCAGTATCTTTTGAGATCAAACCAGATCTAGCTGAAAATTCTTCGTTGAATACAAATGTAAAGATAAAAAATAAGGAAGACCAAGAAGACAAAATAACAAAGGTCAAAAGTGAAGAACAGAGAGAGACTACTTCAGAAGATGACTCCTTTAAACTTACCATGGGTGAAAGTCCTATAAAGGTTAAAGAAGAAATTACAAGCAAGGTAACAACATAAACTCATAAATTAAAAGTTGAAATGATGATTTTGCTCAAAGAATTGTATATATTTGTAGAATTTTCTTATATTTTCTAATTGTATGTATTTGTAGAATTTTCTTCTTGTATATATGGTGCCTTAGATATTTTTCCATAAATTTACTTATTTCCTTTGATAAAGATCTATTTTGTTGATATCTTGATGTTAAAATGAATTAAATGAAATTGAAATTGAATTAAATATATGTAATGCTAAAGGTAGCTTTAACCATTAATGTGTGGATGGATCTTTGAAAAGTCAGTTAAATCTTTGATTGTAAATTTTAAAACAACTAATAGATGGCAAAGTTTGGTACCTTTTCCTTTCTAAAAAGTGAGATTTTATATATATATATATATATATATATATATATATATATATATATATATATATATACACGCACGCACACACATACACAGGGTGGCCCACGTAAAGTGTTACAAGTTATATATAATAACTCTAAACATATTTGTCCTATCAAAAAGTTCTTCGTGAGAAAGTTTCATATATTTGAGGAGCCTTTCTAACTACGTAAACAAAAATCCACTTCCGTGAAGAGAGGCGGGGGATAACTTCAAAGTTTCAAATGGGACCCCCTATACAATGTTACATATTTGGATTCTACGGGAAAAAACAAGTAAACATTGTCTGAAACATTTTTTTGGAAAATACTCCTATCAAAAGTTAGAAACATTTAAACTTTAATGTAGAGTGCATTGAAATTAATGATAAATTAAATAAGACTCACTTTTTCTGTTTTGTTTTATTTTATTAAATGTTCGAACTGTTGATCATTAACATCTAAACACTTATCAATTCTTTTTACAAAACTTTGCCTAACTCTTAGCTTGCACTAAGGTGACTCCAGAAATGTTGTTTAAAGTTAGGCAAAGTTTTGTAAAAAGAATTAATAAGTGTTTAGATGTTAATGGTCAACAGTTTGCACATTTAATAAAATAAAACAAAACAGAAAAACTATGAGTCTTATTTAATTTATCATTAATTTCAATGCACCCTACATTAAAGTTTAAATGTTTATAACTTTTAATAGGAGCATTTTCCAAAG
>NW_022639499.1:1178727-1184675 GCF_010583005.1 Odontomachus brunneus
TGCACATTTAATAAAATAAAACAAAACAGAAAAACTATGAGTCTTATTTAATTTATCATTAATTTCAATGCACCCTACATTAAAGTTTAAATGTTTATAACTTTTAATAGGAGCATTTTCCAAAGAAATGTTTCAGACAAAGTTTACTTGTTTTTTCCCGTAGAATCCAAGTATGTAACATTGTATAGGAGGTCCCATTTGAAACTTTGAAGTTATCCCCTGCCCCTCTTCACGGAAGTGGATTTTTGTTTACATAGTTAGAAAGGCCTCTCGAATATATGAAACTTTCTCATGAACAACTTTTTGATAGGATAAATATGTTTAGAATTATTAGCTTGTAACACTTTACGTGGGCACCCTGTATATATATATATGTATCTTAGCAAGATTTTATATATATGTGTACTTAGTGAGATTTTATACACACACACACGCGCACACACACACACATATATATATATAGCATTAAAATCCAGTTATTCATCTTTCAATAACAATGTTTAAAAAAATGTTTTCCCCTCAATGACTTATTTTGCCAGCCACATATTTTAGTAAATTAGTGATTAGTATTTTTTTGTATTTTACATATTTTCAAGTTACTTTTAATATAAATTTAATATAATATAAAAATTATATATAATATAATATAAAAATTATATATAATATAATATGTATGGCTCCTCTTTCTCTTTCTCTCTTCTTCTGTTTGTCTCAAGTTTATATTCAAATGACATGAAGAAAAAAGACAGGTGAAACTTTGTTGTGATAAATATTTTCTTCAAACACTATTTGAACATATTATTTTGTAGATATTTGGTTTCTATTAATTTGGTAACTCTTCAGTGAATATAAAAATTAGACAAAAAATGTAAAAATAATATAGACTATGACTTAAGATTGATATCGATGTCGGATGTTATTTGTTTTTCGCTCTATGTAATTATATTTTTCTTTTTTTTATTTTTCTTTTTTATTTCATGGTAATTATTAACATATTTGTTAAAGTATTGGTATTTATCAAGAAAATTAACTCATTTTATTTTTTAACTGTTGAGCTTCTGACAAGTCTTACGTCGACATCGATCTTAAATCACAGTTTGCACATTATTGTTATATTTTATTTGCCTTAATATTTATATATCTTTTAAAAATAGAAACAGAGAACACAGCTTATTATATTTATTGTGCAAATCTTGTCTTCATATATTATACGAACTGCCTGAGAAGATAGATTGTCAAAATCAATATAACTTTCACAAGCATATGAAAATTTCTCCAGATCTTTGTATAATCTGAAACAATGTAAAAACATACACTAGTCTTCAACTACCTACCTTGCTGATCTAATGTGCTAAATTATATCTTGTTGACGAAGAATTAATATATAAAATAAATAAGATTTATTTATTATTCATGACTTTTTTATGTTTAACAGGATAATACATTCAAAGGACCTGATAATGCTAAGGCAGCATCTACTTTCAATACTGTGAAAACTGAAGAAGATAATATAGTAGTTGGCGATACAGATAATTGTAAGGAGAATAGCAAAGAAAATGAGACAAAAGAGAAATATACTGCAAAGAATCGATCTACAGATACAGAAGTAGTAGATGGATTGGAGCTTTCAGTGGAATGCGCCAGTGATAAAGAGGGATCGAGTTCGGACAGTGCAGACGAAGAAGAAAAGAAGCCACGACCAAAAACAGTGATCGTCAAAGCTGAACCAAATGAATCGGAATTGGAATGTGGTTCATCGGATGATGAGAAGTCTGATGCGCAGGAAACCAATGACGCAGTAGAAATAAAATCAAAAGACAGGAGGAAGAGAAGAGGTACGAGAACAAGTTTCAGCAAACTGAAGGCCTCCGGATCTGAAGACAGTCAGAATAACAATTCTGACGAGGATTATAATCCACGAACTAAGAAGAAGTTGAAAAGATCGCCAGCAACAAAAAGATCGACAAAACGCTCGACTGAATCGAAAAGAGGACGAGGCGTAGGAATAAGGAAAAATGCTCACAAAAAAAATACCGAAGATGCGTCTGATGATGAAAACTCCGATATTATTTCAACAGACAAAACTGAAAAAACAGTAAAAAATGAGACGGAAGAAGAAATGTCGGAAAAAGAATCTTCAGTGAGCAAAAGTGATGGTAAGAGTAATTCCGATCATGAAGAGAAGCCTACAAAGGCTAGGAGGGCGAGACGTACCAACGCCGTAAGTAATTTTATATGAATATATTAACTATGATGATTTCAAATCTTTATGTGTGAGTTTGTGTTATAAGAGTCATCATCATTTTAGAAACCAGAGGATAACAAACAGATTCAAATGTTAAAGAAATATCTAAAAGTTGCTGGCGTGAGAATAAAGTCATACCAAGAAATTTGGGCCGATTGTCATAATAATACTGAAAGAATTAATCGTCTGAAAGAATTATTAGAGAAAAAAGGTATCACTGGAAGACCAACGTTGGAGAAGTGTAAACGAGCGAAAAAGAAGAACGAGAAAATAAAAGAGGCATCCGAATTGGACTCATCCAATATTCTATCTGAAGGTCAGTATTGAAATTTTTACGAATTCTCATATTATTAATATAATACTAGGGAGCGTTTGCAATATTGTACTTTAGATACGGTAACGCTAAAATATCAGGACCTTGAATAAGTTCTCGCTGTTTTCCAACAGATGGCGTTACCAGAACTGCGTGCGTGTAGTTTAAGATGGTAACGCATCTATAAGGAAGTACTATAAGCAAGCTTGAAATTCAATGTATGTCATTTCGCCGAAGTGTACAATGAACAACTTTTTTTTTCATAGTGTTAAACATGTCGAGTTTCGTGCCAAAAAAAGAGTATTTGCGAGGAATTTTACTGCACTACTTTATTCAAAAAAAATCTGCAGCTGAAGCACACAGAATTCTTGTCAAGACTTACGGCGACCATGCTCTGTCGGAAACAACATGCAGAGATTGGTTTAGACGCTTCAAAAATAATGATTTTGAGGTTGAAGATAAAGAACGCTCTGGCGCACCGAGAAAGTTTGAAGACGAAGAATTGGAGGTATTACTTCAGGAAGACTCATGTCAGACGCTAACTGAACTTGCAGAATCATTAGGAGTTGATCACACAACAGTTTCGAAACGTTTGAAAGCATTAAGAATGACTCAAAAGCAAGGACATTGAGTGCCGTGCGAGTTGAAGCCGAGAGACGTTGAACGACGTCTTTCATGTGTGAACAGCAGCTTCAACGCCAGAAAAGGAAAAGTTTTTTGCATCATATCATGACTGGCGATGAAAAGTGGATACACTACGATAAATCTAAGCGTAGAAGATTGTGGGGTAAGCCCGGTCATGCATCAACATCGTCGGTAAAACCGAATATCCATGGTTCGAAGCTTCTGCTCTGTATTTGGTGGGATCAGCTGGGCGTAACTTATTATGAGTTGCTCAAACCGAACGAAACCATCATGGGAGATCGCTGTCGACTACAATTGATGCATTTGAGCCGAGCATTGAAGGAAAAACGTCTACTACACGAGCAGAGACACGACAAAGTGATTTTGCAACATGACAACGCTCGGCCACATGTTGCACAACCGGTGAAAACCTACTTAGAAACGCTTAAATGGGAAATCCTACCTCACCCGCCGTATTCACCAAACATTATCTCTTCCGATTATTACTTGTTCCGATCGATGGCACATGGCCTGGCTGAGCAGCACTTCCATTCTTATGAAGATGCCAAAAAATTGGTCGACTCTTGGATAGCCTCAAAAGACGTGTCGTTTTTCCGACGTGGAATTCAAATGCTGCCAGAAAGATGGGAAAAAGTAGTGGCTAATACTTTCAGTGGCAGATGACTAATACTTTCAGTGGCATATTTTTTATTTTTTTAAAATAAAGCATTAATTTTCACGAAAAATTAGCGAGAACTTATTCAAGGTCCTAATACTTTCTGTCAAATAAACACCGGAAATTTATTTTGAAAGCCCGCGTAAAAAGTATGAAAACAAATTTTTTGCTGTAAGTTAGTACCAATATACCTAATTGTCACGTAGAGTTTTGGCGCCATCTGTCAACCAGTTTGTTTACAGCTATTGGTTTTGTTAGTGAATCTCAAGTGTACCCCATTTTTAAAATGAGTGAAAACATCGAACAAAGAGTTTGTCTTAAATTTTGTGTTGTCAACAAAATTCCTTGTGCTGAGTCGTTGAAAATGTTGGAGAAAGCCTACGGTAAGTCAGCTTTATCGAAAACACGAGCATACGAGTGGTACAAAACATTCAAAGAAAGCCGAGAAGTGGTTGAAGACTTGCCTCGTTTCGGTCGACCTTCAACGTTTTTGACTGACGAAAACATCGACAAAGTGAAGGAAATGGTCATCGTCAATGGAAAATCGTCATTCAAGCTTAAGAGAGGTGGTTCAGGATCTGGACATGTCTCACGAATCCGTTCGCACCATTTTAGTTCATGTTTTGGGCATGAGACGCGTTGCGGAACGACTTGTTCCGAAGGAGCTGAATTTTCTTCAAAAAGAGCACCGTAAACAGGTTGCTGAAGATATGCTTGAACGAGCCAGTTCGGACCCTATATTCATAAAACACATTATAACGGGTGACGAAACGTGGGTTTGACATGCAAACCAGCCAAGCTTCGGAATGGCGCTTCGATAACGAGCCGAAACCGAAAAAATCACGTCAAAGTCGCTTGAAGATCAAACTCATGTTGACTGTATTCTTTGACTATCGTGGTGTTGTCCACTCGGAATTCTTTCCGGAAGGGCAAACAGTCAACAAACGATATTGTCTGGGTGTTATGAGGCGTTTGAGAGAGAATGTTCGCCGGAAAAGGCCAGATTTGTGGAAGAACAATTCTTGGATTTTGCACTACGATAATACGCCATCCCACACATCAACTCTTGTACGCGAATTTTTGACTAAAAACTCAATAAATGTTATCGACCAAGCACCGTATTCGCCAGATATGGCACCATGTGACTTTTTCCTATTTCCCAAACTCAAATTACCACTTCGTGGAAGACGTTTTGAGTCTATTAAAGCCATAAAACAAGATACGCAGAAGGAGCTGCAGGTCATATCGGAAAGCACTTATAAGAAGTGTTTTGACGACTGGATTATTCGTTGGCATAAGTGTATCGTATCAAATGGAGCCTATTTTGAAAACGACAAAATAAATTTGGATGATTAAACCAATATTTTGTGTTTTATTGAACAATTCCCGGTATTTGACAAAACGTAATAGGGAGTTTTTGCAATATCATGTTTCAAATACGATAACGCGTCAGATAAATACGTTCAAATACTTTACGATAACGTAAAGGAACATTTTGAATTTGTTTAGATTTTTTACACTGTCAAAAATTTCCGGAGCAAAGAGCTGTGATCAAATATAATGTTAAACTCGGTAAAACGGCTAGGGAAACAGAGATATTACATTACATAATTACAAAGATATTAGATTTTTTTTGTGTGTCTTAGGACGTGTTACGCGCGCAAGAAGAAGCATGGAAGGCAATAAGAAGCCAGTAATCGTAGAAACGCCGCCGCGACACCGAGAGGCACGTAGTACATTCAAGCGGCTTCGGAGTGTTGTTGACAGCGATTCGGATTAGAACCGAATAATGTGTTGGATTTTGCAGTTGTTAACGCCTAAGTATCAAACGTGGTGTTACATACATCAAGGTTGCGTTTTCACACGTGAAATATATTATTCGCAACTTTCATATACTGTAAGCTTTCTATTTTCTTTCCGCTATACAATCAATAATTCATTTAAGCACGAACTTGCTCGAATCACGAACCTCCATACTTTACTATCAAATTCCACAATGTACAAAAATGTAAAGGATGGATTCAAAATGAAGATTATTGCAAATATATATATATATATATATATATATATATATATATATATATATATAT
>NW_022639499.1:1184685-1236413 GCF_010583005.1 Odontomachus brunneus
TATATATGCGTATATTATATACACAAAGATATTGCATACACCACAAATGCAATTGCAACCACAAATATAATTGTAAAATAGAAGATATTTTGGTTAAAGTGTGAAGTATTTTTATCTATTGTGTATAAATATATCATATATATGAGCGAAGTATATAACGCAGTTCATTTTTACGAAGTTTACACAAAGCTACAGTTGTTGAGTACAGCGTTTATAATGAAACACAATTGGACGAGAATTTATTTGCTTAACGTTTGAAATACAGTTGTAAGATTATTTATCTTCCAAGTGAAAACTAAACCATACAATTGTAATCGATCTATATTAAAGTTATATATCTATGTTGATAAAAAATATAATACATTTTTTATTTATGTACAATGTGAGTCACATAAACCTGTATTAATAGTGGTGACTTATCACATCATCGTCACACAGATCTGCGAATCTCACGTGAAACAAGTCCCAAGTCACCACTATTAATACACGGCTCGTAGCGTTACGAACTATTTTCGTATAAAACTATTCTCGTGTAAGAGTGTTCAGGTGTGAAATTACATTAAAAACTGAATACTTGATAAAATATTTTCTGTTTTATCTTCTTAACACAGCTTAAAGGCTTACATGGTTTATATGCATTATATATTTTATAGGTAAGCTGTATTAATTTTTATAAACAGTCTTCTTTTAATTATATATTCATGTTTATAATTTTATTATATCGATTAGTAGCAAATTTTATGTGCTCAACATTGTATATTTCCTATGTTCTTTTATAATAAAAATATATAAATATATTATTCTCTTATACAATAAAAATAATACGTATAAAAAATAGTAGATGAACTATTATACTTTCACACACGGTTAAGGAACTTTACGATACATTCTTTACTGCAGAACAATTTATCCTCCTTTATCGCCATTCTACCGTTCAGCAAGTTCTTCTTGCAACTGTAACAACAGAAACATGCCTCGGTCGCATGAAAGTCTAAGTTCTTTATAGACACACCCTGTTGATCGGCAGCAATTACAATATTACACGCAGCGCATGTCTTCGCATATGTTTTTTGATAACAAGGAAGACAAAGAGGACGATCGTTCTCGGTGATGTATTGCTGTCCAGCCAGCGGCATATCACAGTCCCAACAACAAAAATGCTTCACGTGGTAATTGTGCCCTTCTGCGACCGTGTATTCCCGCACGAAAATCAACTGTAATAAGACAGAAGTGTGAACGATTATTTAAATCATCGGTTTTGTCATTTTTTGATATTTTAAACAGTGTTTAAATAATAAAATATACAGATAGAATGCTTTCAAATTATTGTAGATTTTAATGGCATATTCTCTGGAATTTAAATAGAGTTGAAAATTCTGATACGAAAATGTCGAGGGAGTTTATCGCAATTTTTCAATTTTTAACACTGTGCATCTTTATTAAGATGTAATTTTGTAATTTATTGGAGTTTGCAAATTTAGTTCATGATAAGGTAATCTTTTTCATTAACTCAAAAAAGTATTAATGTCTTAATATTTTTGCATTAAGATTTTTAACTGTAATTAAATTTCAGAATACTCAAATTAATATACAGATTTGAGACACCTGCACGCACGCACGCGCGCGCGCACACACACACACATCTACACGTACACGAGAGTTGTATGTATCGTTAGATATCCTGTATATATTTCTTTTAATTACCTCGTCACAGGCGAAGCACCGGGGGATCCCTAAGTGCGCGGACAAGTCTCTCTCGCAATACAATTCGTTCTTATAGTGAAAGTACACCAGATCTACCAGCAATTCGTTGCACACCGAGCAAACGAAACAGCCGGGATGCCAGGACGCGTTGTTGGCCTTCTCCGCGGTTACGATGACATCACCAACGCATATGTCCTCGTGGCATTTGCGGCACTTCTGCGCTCGCGTCGAGTCAATCCTTAGACCCTCCATGGCGTTCTTCAAGTGTTCCACGTGCTGAACATTTTGTTGCGTCGCCTCGTTGACACCTCCGACGACGTTGTGCGGAAATACCTGGTTATGCAGCTGTTCTGAGTGTAGAACGGTCGGTTGCACGAGCGAACTGTTCAATTCGGCTTGCAGCGGATTAACGGGATACTGAGAGCCAATCTGCAAGGACGCACCCGACGCGGGAATAACGGCGTCCGCGGGCTTGCATCTGTTCGGCCACGGATCTGAAGCGTTCTCCGTTGCGGCTCCAGGGACGTCTGTCGTTAAAGATATATCTGAACGCGCGCCAAGAACATTATTCGGCACTTTGTAAGATAGCCAGCCATATTGTGGCTTCTGTTCGTTGAGATCAGCAGTTGGCGCAGTCGGTTGGATTACATGAGACAAGGGTTTGCACATTTTTCTCTCAGCTTCCAAAGGCGCGCCTATGGCGTTACCAGGCTCCGTTCTTTCCGCAAAGCTTCCCGTTGGATTTCTCATTGCAGCTATGATAGCCGTCCTCTCCGCGTCCTTGTTGACATTTGCGGAATTGTTACCTTCTTTGGGCACGCCGCCACGTGGATGCAACAAATCGCTTGTGTCCAACAATCGCGATGACTTAGGAGTGCTGTGCAGCACCGGATTCTCCACGGCGTTGTACTTGTCGGCGAGTTTCTCCCTTATGTACATCAATTCTTCCTCATCTAGGGTGCTCCCGATGATGTCGTTGGCGTGTATCGCACTAGGCGGCAGAAGCGCGTCGGCCAGCATGCACTCCGCGATGGAAGCCGCGTCGCTGTTCTGAGCCTCCGAGTGCGCGAGACTGTATGGCGTAACGTTGCTCAGTGTTTCTCTGTGCGCCTCCGTGTGCATCAACGCGCTTCTCGTTCCGTTCCCTCCGAACGGCACAAAATTTCCAGAAGTATGCATCTCACGAGGGGACACGATCTCTTGCTCGGCGAGACGTGAGGGAATCGAGGAGTTTATTATCTTGCCGCTTACACCGCCTCTTACTAATGCGGCGTCGTTCGTCTGCTGAAGATTCTCGTGGAACTTGCCCTCAACGGACTGTGATCTCGCGACGTTGCTGTTAACATTCGACATGTTCGCTAAGGAACAGTTATATTCTTCCGTATTAGACATTTTGTTGTCATTTATGACTGTAATATCTTGCTGCTTATTCTGACTCATGGATGGATGCTTCGCATACGGGCTCTTTACGGCGAAGCTACTCGGTGTGCGTAATTGAACGCCGGGGGAAGACACATAAGGTCTGTGTTGTGGACTGCAGCGTTGCATATCGGTTGCATTGATGGGTGTCATGAGAGAACGGTCGAACGGACGGGCACCTAGCATCTGAAAATATAAAACGTTGTGTTACATACTTGGCCATTAAAGTTGTCGCAATGGCGAAGATTTTATGTGCAATATACTCGTTTATTGCTTATGTATCTTTGTGGCAGAACTGCGAATAATTTAATTAATAACATAACTTTTTTATTTTATTTTAATTAACTTTTTTAATTAATTATCGTATTTAATCGACGATTAATATGAGTCAATTCAATTAGTGACTGTTGACAATTGATTTCAATAAATTAAATCGAAAACCATTCAATTGATATAAGCAAAGGGAATTAAATATCATTCAATTAATAATTAATCTTAACAAATTTAATCAAATTTGCTAAATTCAATTGTTTATAACGATTTTTTTCCCCTCCCTTATATCAATTATTAATTAGTTGAATTGAAACATTTATTCAAATCGATTATTAAATTGGGAAAAGCTTAATTGATATTTGTATAACTCTGCCTTATTACCTACCTTCATCACTTTGCCTTGCCCTGCATATTTCTTTATGTTCTCTAAATACTTCTCAAATTGCTTCTGCTCTTGTTCACTAAGTGCATCGCAAGCTTTATGATCAATATCGTGCAGTGGTAATTGTTTTTGTAACAGCTGCCTTCTCAGAGCAGCACCAGCTGATCCTTTAATCGGTAGTTTATCAGCAGGCAAGGCCTTCATATAATCCATAACCAGTTCCTTAGTCGTATCTGGTGGCACCCATTCAAATGTAGTTTCACCTTCATTTTGTTTTTTGTTGTTTACTTGCAGACCTGAATAACAAATTTTGCAATTAATCTAATCATTGCACATATAATTTTTTTATATCTATAATATAATTAATTTAATATATTAATAATTTTTATATCTATAATATAATTTATTTTTATGTAAGTATATAATTATATAGAGTGTATGTATGTAAATCATATAAAATAATAATTATATGGTACATATATAAGAAAGAATTATAGAGATCAAAAAATATAAAGTATTAGGGGCCAATAAAAAAATTTAATACAATTTTCAATCATTCCTTGGTAGTAAACCAGTTATCTACTACCATAAGAGTATATTAATACTGCCATTGATAAAGAGATGTAGATAATGATGGTAACTATTTGTTTGATAAATAATTCGTTTCCATTGAATAAAATAATATAAAATTAACTCGACAATCAAAAACTGAGAACTTTTAGACTGTTTTAAGAAAAATATATATTTATATACTGACGCATCGATTTATTCTTAAATTTTCCACTTGGTCCAAATAGCAGGTCAAACTGTGGGAACTCGTCGTTGTCGACATCGTGATCGTCCCGACCACATTTACAATTCTTACAGATCTTCCTCCAAAAGTGCAAATCAAGGCCGGGGCACGCAGAATTGCAGTTCATGCATGGTGCGCCAGCACCGGCTTCGTGCGCCAAACGCGGCTGGACAAATGTAAAAGACACGATTATAAAATATCATTTTAAACGCTGCACAGGCAATGTTGCTTGCTAACAACCGCGTTGCATTTGTATCATATGAAGAGCTTCGTGACGAACCTTTCGCTTACGATTTTCCAGCTCCAACAACCACTTAGGCCGATTCGCTATCTCTTCCTCCATCGTGCAGAGAATAAGGCACTCCTTGAAGTCGAAAAAGTATCACTTTAACACGACTTGTTCACACGCTTATCTTGTCATTCCATAAGTCGAACTTATCTCTCATGCGGTCACTTGACGTTTCAGACATGAGTGTGGATGAGTCATCGGAGCGATGCAGCCGCTATCTCACCAATACTTGGATTTCTCCCTTCTGTCACACTTTATCTCCTTAAGACACAGACGGCCCCATTCTTCGCTGCACTTTCAGCATGCACACAGTCTCACGTGTAGGTTGTGTGAAGCTGCTCTCCCCTCTTTGGTTTTCTTCTGGCCCTGCTACGCGGTGAGCAATGATCCGCACGCAGACAAGACATTTTAAAAGTCGTACGAAGGTGGGGATAACCGGCAGGCTTTGTGCTTGCTGAAGCGAATCTTGTACTGAACTGTGTTGTATTTTGTTTGGATAGAATTTTACGAAGCTTCTAACAAGATGACCAAATCGAGTCTCCTTTCATAAGTTTTGTCTGTATGATTTCCTGCAGATAAGTATTTGTCACACTGTACTTATTATTCATTAAAAGACTCTCTTTAGTCCAAGTTTCATGCATTTGTGTGAGAACTATGAAGGACTTATAGGAAATGCAATGAGAAGGATCCATAAGAAAAATAAGGTGCGTTCATAAATCAGCAAATTTCAAGGTGTGTGTGTGTGTGCAAAATATATTTTGAATAAAAATTAAAAAAAATATATATGTATATGTACAACAAAAATATTAATGAATTTTCATTCGCACATCTCATATATGGCTTGTGTGTTAATACACCTGCCACCTTCAGATTCCAAAAGCTGTATCAAACTCTTCCTGAGTGATCTGTAAGAAAATGCATAAACATAATATAAAGTAATAACAATGTAAGAGAAATATTGGATTTATGTAAGTAGTTTCAAATTTTTTTAAGTAAAATGAAACATGATTACACCTTTATGTCCTTATAATTTTATGAATACATATGAAGAATGGAAGAAGATTATAGATTAAACAATGCATAAGTGTCTCAGTAAGTGAACAATGTGCCAATGATAATATATTAATAATATATTTATACATTAATAATAACAATAAATTATAACATTAATATTTATATTCAATATTTCTGGAAAAGAATGCTTGAAATTTTATTGCAAGATATTCTTTTATACTAAAATTTATAATATTATTCAATCTCCTTCATCTCAGGTTTGTATCATTCAACAATTAGAATACAACCCATTTTTCAGCTTAAATAGCATTACATAATGTCTCATTAAAATTACAATTGCTATTTACTAATTATTTTATTTCCTATTATTTTTCAATCATTGACAAACCAAAGTTTTGTATACACGTTAATTTTATTAGTAATTCTATTAATTACTAAAAATGTAAAACTGATCTTTTTTAGTTCAGTCATTGGGACATTTATCTTGCTGTAATGTATTGTAAAATTACCTTATTGTATTGTAAAATTATAATGATAAAAAATATTATCCTTTTACTTTACTTGAAAAATTTGAAATTACTTATTACACAACCCGACATATCTTTGTGACTTAGAATGAATAATGTAAAAAAAAAACATGTGTTACCTTTTTCTTTTTAAGTTTTTTCATTAACGCTATATCTTTCGCTAGCTCCTCGAGATCTTCCTCGTTTATCCGTTTTCTCTTCTTTTTACCGGAGACTGTTGAGAGCTGTTGTTTCAGTTTCTTCTTCTCCTTCCGTTTACTTTGTTTCTCTTGCTTCTCGAGTTTTCTCTTTTTAGCCTCCGACCATGCTTCCGTTTGTTTCTGTCTATGCTTACGATTGCTCGGCCAAACGCCAGTGCTTTGATACTTTGTCAATTTTTCTATCCTGTGCGATTCACGTTGTTTATTCGCGTAGGCTATCGTGTTCACGTCGATTTTGGGCCCATTGAAGGACGACACATCTCTTCCTTTGAGCTCAGGCATCTTTGGCATTCTCAACAATCCGAAACCCATCGCCAGTTTTCCCAGATCGATGTCCTTTAATCGAAGAATCAAATTACACTCGTGTTTATTATACGCCTGTATATAAGAAACGAACGCGCGGTTCGCTTTGTCAAATATAAGTCGGTCCTTCTGTTGCAGATCCCTCATATATCTCAGGCTTTCTTCCACAGTGTTCTTGGTCGGTTCTTTCTCTATTCTGTGCAATTCTACCTTTTGATTTCTTTTGATGAAATCTACGTACGCGTCCTCGGTCTCTAAAAGAAATAGCAATGCATTCCCCTCATTGCCGATTCTAGCAGTTCTACCACATCTTTAAATGAAAAATTTACTTTATAAAACAATTGCTTAAAATATTAATGTACAGTATTACTTATACAGCATTGACTTATACGTAAAATAATATAGTTACCTGTGCACAAAACAGCTAGCTGTGGAGGGAGGATCGTACTGCAATACCCAATTTACTTCGGATATATCGATCCCACGAGCCATTACGTCTGTACATATTAAAATGCCGCTTTTGGCGTTCCGAAATTGATCGAACACTTTGTACCTCTTGCTCTTCATTTTACCATGTAGAGCTAATACATTTATCGATGGCAACAATCTACAAATTGTTTCTAAAGTAATAAGAGTCCAAACTTTAAATATATTTTACTCATTTGTAGTGATAAATGAATTCTTGAGCATGTAAACATAATAATAATAATCACACAAGGCGTGAATGTAATGCCTCCAAAATTGTTGAGTTTTAATTTTTCGAGTGACATCTGTTTATCACTACAATGAATAAAATTTCTTAAAATTCTTCATTCTTAAGATTTGGTTTCTTATACTTCAGGGATTACATATATTTGTATAAAAAAATAGAGAATCTAGGAATCATTGAATAAATTTCAAGTATTTGAAATACGCCTTACGTTTGTATGATTTGACTGAAGTAATCCACACATGCACAAGTGGACAAGAAAATCATATATTTTGTCTGAAATCCCTTTGAGCGTATAAAATCTATCATTATTGATAACTTGTATTCAGGTTGAACAATTATATAATTATTGTTCAAGTTCACAGGTGTCGAAACATTGGATTTCTCTTTTACAACAATTAAGGCTGGGTTTCTTAACCCTGCTCTAATCAATTGTTGCAATTCTTTTGTCTGTGTAGCTGAAAATAGTCCTGTTCTCCTGAGGCGTGGTAAATAACTCAATATGCTGTCTAAACTTGTAGAAAAACCTAAATCCAATAATCTATCTGCCTCATCTAACACAAGAAGTTCCTATAGAAATAAAAATACTTTTAATTCATAAGTTAAAAAATGCTATGAAGATCACTATAAAAAGATATCAATTACCAAAGATTTTACACATAAGTGTATAGATGTGCAATTAGATAGAATATCCTCTAATCTACCAGGTGTAGCAACAATGATGTTCACCCCTTTCTTCAATTTTTCAGCATCTTCCTGAAGTGTCACACCTCCAACCAGCAATACTTGTTTCAGTGATGGAATTCTTTTCAAGAACTCTCCCAAAATTTCACTAATCTGTGTAGCCAATTCTCTTGTTGGACTGATTACTATTGCGCCTACTTCCATAGTCTTCCATTTCTCTGGTCTTTTCTAATTTTACAAATTTTTAAAACATTTATTAGCAAAAGTAAAGCATTAGCATATTTATTAGCAAAAATAAAGATTTTTAAAAATACTGTTTATCTCTTATTTTCTTGGAACTTTAGTTAAAACAAACAACATCATAAGATTTATTATCCTAAATAGTTACCAAATAATGTCCACATAATTTTAAAGATTACCTGTAATATTTCCAACAAAGGGACAAGAAAAGCAAGTGTTTTTCCACTACCTGTAACTGCTTCTGCTGCTACATCCTTACCACTCAATAATAATGGTATACAGGCTGCCTGTGAATATAATTGACAAAATTATATGATAATTTGTATTATTATTCTTATTAAATAATCAAATAACTGACCTAATATTTTATCTTTTTCTCTTTTTTGAACATTATGAGTAAATTACCTGAACTGGTGTCATATTAACAAATTTTAATTTCTTGAGTGTCTTTAACACAGAATCGCTTAGTCGCACATCCAGTTCTTCCCATGCTTGCGTTTTCATGATTATTTTACACTATTATTATTATTTTTATTTAGTATAAATCAAAATAGTATTGAAGGATAGCAGGAGTACTTTCTCATTTAAAAATCGACTATATTTTAAGGTTATGTATTATCAGCGCGCATCACGTAACACATGAACATGATAAACAATAAGATTTTATTACTTTTGCACGTAGTATTCTAGTGTGCAGAATACACTATTCAATGAGATTTTAATAAAATAAATGTTAACAATTTTTATTCAAATTTATATCTATTTAAATTTTTCAACAATAGAAAAAAATGTATCTAATCAGCCGTCCATCTCTATTATTGGACTAATATTTGACTGACCCGCCGTAAAGAAATGTAAATCATTGGTTGCGTTCAGCAGAGAAAGCTGTTTTGCAACTGTGTAAAATTCATGAATCTGATTGGTACATGCTCTTGGATTTAACCAAAATTAAGAGCATACTCCAATCAGATTCACGAAATTTACATCAGTTGCAAAGCAGCTTTCTCTGCTGAACGCAGCCATTGGTTCAGTTTGATGACGTGCTATGTCATAAGTGATGTTACCGGAAACAGTCTGGCGGTATACTTTAAACATCTTGGGAGTATATAGCAAAGGAATATTAATCTTAAAAGAATAATAGAAAAATTGTATTTATATTTTGCTCATATTGGTGAAGGAAATAAAATTAGTTACTTGTAATAATTTTCTCTTCAATATATTTATGCACCTTTGTCTATTCGATTAATTGACAATATTACGTCATAACATTTACTTCGATTCCATAGTATCGATAATTGCATTTAGTTCACTTTTATTACGTCACGTCCTTTGCACTTCTAACAAAGGATTTTCTTTTTACGTTCCTTCCTGGTATTCTTTATTCAATGATTAGATTCCTAAATCTAGACCAATTACATTGGCTGCGTTCAGGGCTGCGTTCCAAAACTCTACTCAACGGGTATTTAATTGACCAATAAGAACAAAGATAACTAGGATTTCTTTATCATGATTGGTCAATTAAATGTACTTTATTCACCGAGTAGAATTTTAGAACACAGCCCAGAGAAAGCTGCCTTGCAACCGTTGTAAAATTCGTAAATCTGATTCATACATGCTCTTGGATTTAATCAAAATTAAGAGCATACTCCAATCAGATTCATGAATTTTACAACGTTGCAAAGCAGCTTTCTCTGCTAAACACAGACATTGACGAATTGGTCAACAGTTGCATAACAATAAACAATCAACTGCTTCACGCGATTAGTTTCACATATTTCACAAAATTGTTTCTTATTTATGAAATTTTTGTATACTAATTATAACAGTTTTCGAATCTTCTCAAATTCACCGATTGTAAAATCGATCGCATAAACAGCTGATCGATCATCAAACATATCAAGGCCTACCAACCTTATAACTCAAACTGCAGTTTCCGAATTAATTTCGGAACGTGCCCGAAGGCTTGCTGGTCCAATTGAAACAGCTGTTGAAGGCTGCGTCGCGATATGATTCGTCGGCACGACTGATGACATATTTTTCGCGATAGAAATCACCTTTGTGATCGACATTTCTCTACAGCGCACTTATGAATCGCCCAGCAAACACCAATACCACAGATTCTGTTCTGCGTTCCGATTCAAACTGGCTCACATAACCGGCTCTGTTTTGGCGCGAAGTTGCTGTATGGCAAGTAGTTTATGTAGAAGATCTCGACTAATATTTGAATCACCTCATCGTGCATATCGACGTAAGGTAGAATAATACAAGTTGTTGGTAAAACAACGATTATTCGGCGTGTATACATAAGAAATTGAGATATTGAGAAATTAGTGTCAAAAGTTACATTATGTTAATCTATATTGTGTAGACATACATGTCTAGTTTGATAATTGTCGACTCACTTTAGTCAAACTAAAATTCACATTTTATCAATTGCCATTTTGAACTGTAGCATATTTATTTTACTTCTTTGCGTTTTCCTAACCTGTAAATGATTATTTCTGTCATCAAGGCCAAATCCTTGTTGGATAAAAGTATAGTAGTTAGAACAAATGATGATGTATCTTTCATCCTTATCAATTTCTTTGTTTAGAGAAATGGAAGATTTATCAATGATTCAAGATGCACGTTTAAAAAAGTTTATGATAGATAGCAACGATGCTTTGGAATTTAGATTGATTCGTTGTATCGAGGACCTGGATTCTGAAGAAATTATATTCAAGCCTGAGATGTCCCATCAAGTGTTTGGTTCCATGTATGTTCTCGTGGCATTTATCTTGAATATGCATTTTTTTAAATGTAAATAGTTGGCTTAAGATATATATTTTATAAAAGAATGTAAGTTATCTTTTATCTGACTTATTTGTTACAGGGAAACGATATTTGGTTATCGTGATTTAAAGGTGCAGTTATTCTATGCAGCAGGTTGCTTGGAAACCTTCTTGGGGATGACCTATACAGAAAAAGCAAATGATCTCGATTTCGAGGGAGTTGAACCTGATAAAGTTTTAACAAAAATGGCTGAAAAACTTGCACCAAATGTTCACTACAGTTTAGATACTTTTGTTAATGCACTGAAGAAGGATGATACATTCAAACCTGAAGGAGAACTGCTGCATTCGTTCACAATAAATGGTATTTTCAATGTTCTTTAATACAGAATGCTAAATTATTTTTACTTCTATTCATGCAACAGTTACTTTAAATTGTAACCAAAATATATTAAGTTTTTCTCTTATTGTATCTACTATAGATAATGGCACGTCAAGACAATTTGAAGTTTACAAAGCTGACATAAACAGCAAAAAGTTTAAGGAGTATCATCAGAGGGTTCAAACATTTCTTCTTTGGTATATAGATGCAGCTAATTTCATCGATGTTGATGATGAACAGTGGAGTTATTTCAATATGTAAGTCTCGGTGTTTCCATTTCAACCAATGAACTGCATTGAATATGTATTAAACTTTTCCATTTTTATCAGGTTTGAAAAATATACTACATCTATGGGTGTATCCCGATACGGAACCGTTGGTTTCGTCACAGTGTATCGATATTACGCATATCCGGAACACATTCGGCCGCGCATCGCACAAGTTTTAATTCTACCGCCATTTCGACAGATGGGTCTTGGCACGCAGCTATTGCAAGCAATTTACCGCCAATACGTTGGAATGAATGAAGTTAAAGATATAACAGGTAATAGAAACAACAAGTCATGAAGTGATCCCGCACATTATATGTACACGTATGTGTTTACTTGTGCTTTTAACAAAATTGTACTTGCAGTTGAAGATCCGTCCGTGACGTTCCAACGAATACGAAATTACGTAGACGCCGTGAATTGCAGCACATTGCCTAGCTTTAAGCGGGAACATTTGATGCAAGGGTTCAACAATCAAATGGCCATTGAGGCTAGGGAAAAATTTAAGATAAATAAGGTATCTACGTTAGCATTTAGTTTGTCTATCGTCGCAATTCTCTCTATTTGTGTTATATCATAAATATTAATATTTAAGTGTAATTTATTCAAATGATATGAATAATATGATTTAATAATGTTATTAAATAGTATATGAAATATACTATTATAATAGCATATGAAAGGCCACTTTACACTAAAAAAATAGCAGTAACAATGTTAATAGCAAAGAACTAATAACAAAAATGTCTTTAGCAAAACTATGTTCTACAGAAAACAATTTATCAAATGTTTTTAACAGAATAACATATTTAGCAATATGAAAAACAGATTTGTTATCGATGAAGTTAGAGAAACTATTTATTGTCATTAAATTGCTAATAGAAATATAATTATTGTACCCAACAAAATTGTAAAACTTCTAGTAGTTAATGTTATTAGCAAATATGTGCTTTACATAAATTTCATAATTTTTATAGTACAGTCAGTTAAGATAAAACCTTTGTTATTTAACACTATTAATAATAACACATTAGTTAGCTAGCATATATCTCTTCAATTAACATTCTTTGATTTAGGCCCAGTTCCACAACCTCCAGTCAATTGGTTGATTATTCCATTAGACTTGACCAATCCCATTTGACATTAAGAAGAGTTAATCAGAATTAACCAATCACTATTGGGACTTAACCGGTAGTTAAAATTAAAGGGATGTTGTGGAACTTGACCTCAGACTGCCAAATGATGGGTTGCAGAAATAATATTTTTGACAATATTAGTGACAAAGCTATCAGTTACCAAAATAACAAACTTTTGTCAACAGCATTTGTTTTTCGCAAAATATTAAAACAAATGTTATTAAAATCTTTCGTTCCAAAATAACAAAATTAATAGCAAAATATAATTGACTTGTTTTGCAACTTGTTAAAAACAATTGTTTTTAGCAATTTTAAATAATAATCTATATCTGTCAGTAACACTGCTAGAAACACATTATTAGTAATGTTACTGTTGGTATAAATTGGCTTTTATGGTAAATGTTATTACTTAAATATGTCATTGTAATGTAAATGTTTCTTTTGTAGAAACAAGCTCGCACAGTGTATGAAATCTTGCGATTACGTGCAACGAACATCGCGAACGAAGAGGAATACCGAGCATATAGATTAGACGTGAAGGGAAGATTGAATATACCGTATAAAAGGAAAGAGAACGAGGAAAAGAAATTAGAACGCGCATTGATGTACGTGGATAAGCGTGCTAACCCTCTGCCACCTTTGGAGCAACGTATACAGTTACTCGATAAAGAATATCGATTTTTAGAAGAAGAATACAAGAGAGTTATTCAACGTTTAGAGGATGCACCCGAACTATGAAAAAATGTTGCATGAACTTTATCCGATATTAACCGATCAAGACATTTTTTTTATGTGGAAAAAATATATTAATAATTTACTATTATTTATATCGGTGTGTACACATTTTTCTTTCAACTGGCGTGTCTTGCTTTTTTCTCGAAATGATCTCTGACGTTCCGCTGTTTCTTTCACGTTCTCGCTTCGACGGACAGCCGAGTTTGCGGCGATCGGCTGCGTGTCGTTTTACAATCTATCAAAATGGATAAATAACCACTGACACGTTACACTCTTCAAAATTCCTAGTACAAGATTCGTCGCATTGCAACTGGAAAACAGATTGTCACGCGTCTTAGTGATCTTTTTGTCGCGACAACACAAAAATGGCAAATTCAATGGTGTTCTCGAGTTATACGTTAATCCACGATTCCCAGCCACTCAAAGCGTCGCAAAACTATCACCAGTCATAAATTATGATAACTACTGATAGAATGCCGTGTGTCACTCTACGAAGCTCATGTCGCGCCTGAACCAGACACCGTCCGACGAGGCCACATTGAAAGCCCGCGGTTACAAGTTGGTGAGAAAGCTCGGCGAAGGTTGTCACGCGAAGGTCTATATCCCGATTAAAGAATCACACACTTCCCCTCATCCGATTAAGTTTGACAATATGAGTTATTTCTTGCTCCTTTTTTCGTTTAGGTATACCTGGCCGAGTACAAACCGGAGCACGAGACAGATCACAATAACACCTTAGCCTGCAAGATCGTCGATACCACGAGCGCACCGAAGGACTTCGTCAAGAAGTTCCTGCCGCGCGAACTGGATATCCTGGTGAAGTTGAATCATCCGCATGTCGTGCACGTGCATAGCATCTTCCAGAGGCGCACCAAGTACTTCATATTCATGCGCTTCGCCGAAAACGGCGATCTCTTTGACTTCATGCTAAAGAACGGCGCGGTGGCGGAGAATCAGGCCCGCGTGTGGTTCCGACAGCTTGCTTTAGGTATTAATCGTATTATATTTACTTTAATTACTATTATTAGGTTGATGCAAAAGGTTTACCGCAAAATAGGAAACAAAATTATCCACGTTCCAAGAATTAATCGTTTTGATGAATGAAATTTACCACATCAACTTAGTATTCTTTTAAAAAATTTTCTATTCCTTTAATGTTAAATAATTTAATATCTAATACAAATATTAAATTAGTATAACTTTTTTTAATGTAAATATTGAATTATTTAATATTAAGAGAAAAATAGGAAGTCCTCATTAGTACTTCTAGATCTATATTAATAGCTGTTTCTTGAAACTTGCTTCAAGTGAGATTTCCAGATTGGAATTTAGAATTAGATGTGAATTTTTTAGTGGAATAGCGACTACAAATATAACGTTACATTATCACATGATTTACATGACAAATTTAGATCTAATTCTGAATTCAAAACCTAAAGTCTGTATTAATCGTTGTTACTTGAAACTTGACCTATGTGAAGTACTGAGACTTAAATTTAGAATTAGAAATTTTTTTTTTATTTGAACTACATATGTGATATTACTAACTATAACAATACTAATGCGAATTTAATTTTTTAAGGTCTTCAGTATTTGCACGAGATGGAGATAGCGCACCGCGACGTAAAGTGCGAGAATGTCCTCTTAACATCTAACTACAACGTGAAACTGGCGGACTTCGGATTCGCCCGCTACATGGTTGACAGTCGCGGTAAACGTGTTCTCAGCGACACGTATTGCGGCTCGTTGTCTTACGTAGCCCCGGAGATCCTGCGCGGCTTTCCGTACAACCCGAAGATATCCGACATCTGGTCCCTGGGTGTGATCTTGTACATATTGTTGAACAAGGCGATGCCCTTCGACGAGGCCAACATTAAGCGACTGTACGAGCAGCAGATAGCGCGCAGATGGAAGTTCCGCAGCAAAGTGATGAACAGTCTGACCGATCACGTGAAGAAGCTCGTGAGCAATCTGCTGGAGCCGGAAGTGTCGAAACGCTTGCGTCTGGATCAGATCGTGCAGAGCGACTGGATCGCGATGGATCCGCGTTTACTGGTGCTCACGCCCGCAGAGCAGATCGCGTTGAACAGTGCAGTCGAGGAGCGGAAAAAGTACGAGAAGAAGTTCACAAAGAGGGATTCTATGCAAATGCAGAGCCTCGTACGATCGTTATTCTTCAACGTTCATAAGTTGAGGTGTTTTTTTCTGTCGTTTCTCTCATACACCACGCTGAGCAGAACATTTCTGGTCGTCCATTTGGTGTACACGCACGTGTTATCGTATATCCGATCGCAGGATCCAGATCAAACTTCACAATGATAACGATGTCTAATGTGCCAAATTTTACAAATATATATAATTAAAGAGAGCACAGGCAACAAGTAGTGTCGCGAGATCACGAGTGACCGATTTTCAGAAACAGTTCAGAGTCGAGGAAAAGAAAAAGACCGACGAAGACAAACCGCATGGGGTAGAAGACGTGACGGTTCTCAAAGACACCGTGAAAGTACGTTATTGGAATTAATCACATATTGAGGTAATGTAAAAGAAAAGGAGAAAAGAGATAGCAAAACCTTTTGTCTTGTCTTCAGGCGGTAACCTCCACGATTACGGCAGGCGGAACTCAATTCCAAAATCTCAACACGTAACTGCAATCTGTAATCCGCTTCCCTGCATTTTTACTTAACACTTGTGAAAATAAATTGTCTGGTGAACTATGACGATTAATGTTACGCACGTCGTACACACATTCGACACATTTGATGCATTGCAAATCAATATATATATATTTTTTTAAGAAACTAACGTGTGAATATAAACGGACATATTTACAAAGAATGCAGAGATTTGCTAGATTTAAAATAAACTTACTCCTAGGAATTATCAAATTAAATTAATTATTTTACACATTTCAATTACCTATGTACCGCGCTTTCAGGATAGCTGTGCTATTTTTCTTCGTTATCTTTATATAGTAATCAGCGCCGAGAGTGAAAGCTTTTATCTTTCCGTGCAAGGGTAGTTTGCATATATGTTCAGGATAGAAGACTCCTCCAAGATTCCACACACCGTCCGACAGTATGAGTAAATGTTGATTATTCGGCGTCTTGCTGGTCACGATCGTATCCGAAGCTGGTAAGACGTATTGCTTGAATTCATTCCACGCTTGATAACGCAGCACCAGAGTTTGTCTCGGCAATCGTAGAGCGATCCAAAGCGCGAGATCGGTTGGCTCCACGGACGCTTGGAGTATATCGGGCATATGTAATTCTGTCAATCGATAGTTTATATCGTCATAATTTTGTTTCACTGCTTTTAACGTATGAACAATATTGAATACGTTTGCACCAGGATTGTAGTAAGCAGAGTAATTAATTACTTTCTTAATTAATTGTCATGTTTAATTGACGATTAATACTCAATTCAATCGAATATTAATTGTCAATTCAATTGAAGACCGTTTAATTAACAATTGTTTCACTGCTTTTAACGTATGAACAATATTGAGTACGTTTGCACCAGGATTGTAGTAAGCACAGTAATTAATTACTTTTTTAATTAATTGTCATGTTTAATTGACGATTAATACTTAATTCAATCAAATATTAATTGTTAATTCAATTGAAGACCGTTTAATTGACAATTGATTTCAACAAATTCAATTGAAAACCATATAAAAAATATTTAGGTTTAAAGCACAATTATGATTCATTAAAAATAAAGACACCGAATTAATTTGCACACCTAATACAACTCTGGTTATAATAACTAAACATACAATACTAGGCGGTTGCATGTATGCAAAAATACGTTCGCTTTGGACACTTTCGCGCTGATAGTGTCATTCTATTCTTTTGTTCCTTTATTACATGCCAAAAGAAGATAGAATACTACTTGCAGCACGAAAGCGTCCAAAACGCAGCTAATAGTTGCAACATCGAGATGTATTAAATCGGTTTTAGGTTCCTGCGGAAACGTGATTATTCATTCGCGGCACTTGCCTGCTCTTTGATGAAAATCTTGTTCCGCAACGGCGTACGTATAAACGGAGATAAAGTCCGATGATACTATTACTACAAACACATCGTCATCCAGCAATACCAATCTCGTCATTATAAACGTGCTGGAATTTTTGCCGGCAAGGATATTCAGTAATTTCGTGTCGTTGCAAAATCGGGAGAGATTTTTCATCTCGCAGACGCATGTGCTATTAAGAGTCATCGCATCCTCGATATCAGGATCCGCAGTGATCTCCAGCGTATTCTCATCTACCTCTTCGAATTTATCCAGATAAACTGCAGGATCTGCGCACAGAAAAGATAAAAAATATTTTGATAAATTAGTATTATATCATTATTTGAAGCACTCAATAATCAAAATGGTAACTCACTATGTAATCCGATTATTATGTTGTCTGCTAGTTCTATAACTTCTACCGTTCTGTTCAGAACAGCATCCAACTTGCTGTTATCACTAATATTACTCAAATTTACGCCCTCGTAAAGTCCACCGATTGTGATGTTTCCGACAACTTCAAGATTCTCGCTGAAATCTATCTCCGTTTCTATTCTTTGTACTAATTCGTGATTCTTTAATTGATCGTTCATTAAGTGCATCAGAAGTATATCATTCACAACATTGTCAGTGATAAGAGACAATATCTCCAGGTTACCGTGTATCTTCTTGTTCCCGAATATCATCTGATTTCCAGATTTCAGCAATGCTTGTTCGATAATGTGTCCCATAAGCTTACCTTTAACACTGACGAAGAAAAGTTGAGTTTAACAATGTTGACGATTCAAGTATTGATTCGAGAAAATGTCGATATTACCTTAATTTGTTCAAGCTAATGTCTTTAAAAGTTTTTTGACCTTTGATTTTGGTTACACTCAGACATTTTTCAGTTAGAGCATATTTCACAAATTTCGAGAATTTATTGTTATACGACCAGAGATATTCAGTTGATAAGTTTGAAATCGTCTTCTTCCCACTAATAATATTCTGCTCTCTGTCAGACCTAACGATTTCTGTGTTCAAGTCAATATCATTGAATTTGCCATTCCAATACAAATTATCTGAAAATCAAGCAATTGATCTTAAGTTACACTGAAGATTTTCTACTAAAAGGAATGTATCGTATATTTGAAATCGCCTCACTTATAACTAATTCTTCAAAGTTCCATGTGGCATCTACGATCTGTGCTTTCGTACTGTTTCTCATCAAAGAATTAGTTAGCACATTACTTAAATCAGGATCTGACGTTTTGAGAGTAGAATCATCCGCTGCAATTATAGCAGGCACCACGATGTTTTTAAACGATGCAGCCACACTGATATTTTGTCGCTTCGATTTGCTCAATACTTTACTTGACAGATTTGACCATACGTTTATATTCAACGAATTTGCAGCATTCTGAGGCAGAACAATAATTCCAATCGTGGTTGGTACAATTGTGAAGTTAATCGATTCTTAACAGTATCCTTACCTTTATAAAAACTTTCGCTTTTATAGACATATTCCTCAGATACATATTGCTGCCAGATATAATTGTATTCCGATCCGACATCCATAAGTTTTCGGATAATTCTTCAAGATTCACATTCTTTATATTTTGCACAATTGGTTCTTTTCCAAATCTAGCTGTTCCTAAAATAAGCATACATATCATGTTTAAACGATACGTCGTCATCGTAAGAAATGTAGTTAACGGATTTCGTTATTGCATACCCTCGATAATAAATGTCGGCGATCCATTGTTCGCAACGTAGCCAAAAATCTGAGGCACATTTATTGCATTCGTCTTCAAAGTGCTGGAAATCCATTTTGAGCGCAAATTAGGATGTACATCTATATGGGAGATATTTAACGTTGAGTAAGAAGCATATGTGTAGATGGACGTGAACCCATGAGCTGCAAAACAAAATGGAGAAATAATATAATTAGATTTTTTATCTTTATGAATTGCGTACGAAAGTATAAGATACAAGACTCACCGAATATTGCGTGTTCTAAAGATATTTTGTCGTCCACTTTCTGTACATTCTCGACGAACAATGACATATTTATGTCATTGATCTTTCTAATATTACTGTTCCCAAGCATAATTACGTTATTTACTGTCGTAGGTAAGGAAAGACTGATCGGGGTGTGTAGAGTTTTAACATGTAACTTTGGAACAGTTACTGGTCCTTTGATGTGATCCACATCTATCCACTTGTTCACTTGGCTCTTCAACTCTATACAATGTAAATTATGAGCGTAATATCATGAAAACTTTTACTTGTATGTATGCGCACACTTTATCTTTACCTCTTATATTTATTCCTTTAACTTCCGACACTGAAATATTCTTCACGAAGACTTGCCCGGTGAATAATTTCGTTGAGAAGTTAACATTTTGTAAGGCTGACACCGAATCGAACATAACGCTGTTCAAATCACGAGCTCCAGTAACATTCTGAACGTATAAATGTTTCACAACTAAATCGTCCACCATTATTGAAGAACTCGTGACGTCTTGTGTGAAAATTTGTACAACGCATACGGGAACGGTCAATCTGAAACAGATATATTTTTATAGAATCTATACTATGTGTGTATGATCGAGTTTTTTAATTCATTGATGGATCCATCGCATGATGCGCAAATGCAATGTTTCGCTGTATTTACGCATCATGCAATGGATCCATCGATGAATTAAAAAACTCGCCTTATATATACAGTGAGTTTCAAAATGGTCGAGACACAATTAAGTTGGGAGCTCACTAAACTGTAAAAATTGGGAGCCATTACTGACGGACTTGCCCGATCTCATTGTATTATTAAATATTATTAATATTATTATTATTTAGTATTCTTAATTACACTATTAATTATGTTATTATTGCGTAAGGAGCCTTAAACCGTTGTGAAACCCACTGCACATACATCTTTCTTAGAGAAATGAGACGCACGTACCTCGGAATAGGAAGATTTTCATAGGAGGTGTTTGTCAAAACGATATTGTTGATTGCAAATTTGGCACCAGAGATAACTACGGTATCGGTCGAATTCTTCGTTACCCAGTTTCGATAGTCCAATATGGTCACATTGTCCCATTGCTGTAAAGTGAAAGTAAATTTCAAGTATAATGCATACTTATAATCGCGATATCTTCGCAAGAATAATTACAATTTTATCGCTGAATAACATCACATGTTTCGGCACGTCAGAGTTCAGCGGTATGCTATTTTCTAAAATCTGCTTCAAGGATGATTTACGAGTGCTGACGATGTCGTCAGCTCTGACGAAATTTCTGAACGTCACGTTTTGCAGGAAAAGGTCGTAAGGTAGTATCAAAGTTGTGTAAATATCTTTCAAGAGTGTCAACTTATTCGCATTTTCGCCTGTTATTTTGCCTCTCATCTCGATAAGCCCTACGACTTTGACTTTCGTAGCCGTTATCGAGCCGGTTATTGTGGTTGTGGAACCATTCAATGGCAAGAAGAACTCGTCTTGGACTAAATTCAATTCTTCTACTGTTGCCTCATTTATTCGCAATATTGCACTAGTATTATGCGTCGCAATATTCAATGGGATAGAAATGCTTGTCGTGTTCAAGTTATTGAAGAAGTGTTCACCTAAATGATTCATAGATCAAAAATAATTAACATACAAATATTTGAAGGAAAGAGGAGCGATATGCTACGTCGACTCACCTGAGACTTCCTGGTCTCCAGAAATCTTCAATGTTCCTTCTTGGAGATTTTTTATCAACATCCCATTAACAGACTCCTTAACAAATATATCGTCTATGGCGAAATTAGGAATGGGACACCTCCAGTTATTTATCACTTTTGCTTTTAGATTGGCAAATTTTAAAGTGTGATTAGCGGTTTCCAATTTTCCGGACTTGTTGATAGATTTATTTCCAACATCTGTACTTAGACGATGAACGTGACAATTTGCCTTGCATTGCACTGTGAGTTTTTTACCATGCAAAGTCGTACGCATGGTGCTTGTGTCTTGCGTTAAGATCTGCTTCGCCAGAATTAACTTGGACATTGTTTTCCTGTACTGTTTCGTCAAGTGGATCAATTCTGTTGCATTATGGTCGTTTATCTGTAAACAACACTCGAAATAGATTTAACAATACTTGAATGGTTTATAACAAACAGATGAAAATCTTTGCTTAAAATATTAAAAAAGTCAGGATTGGTTAAGTGAATTTTCTTTTTTTAAACAAATTTAAATTTAAAATTAATAGTCTTTAAATTAATTTAGTTTACGTTAAAAGTTATATATATACACATAAATAAAAACTAATACTCAGTTAAAAATCATGTTAACATTAAATTAACTTATTAAAGTAAGTTAATTATGCAAAGCAATATGTATGTTTCTGTGTGCATAATTAACTTTTTAATCTAAAATTGAATTATTAATGAGAAAAGATAGCCTTTTATAAAAAGAAATACCGAATGTTTTGTGCTCAGGATTCCATACAAAAAAAGGACGCTGTCACTCAGAGGGACAAAAAATTATTGTCATTATTTTCTATTTTTTCACCCTGTTAGCAGCACTCAATGATTTAAATATTGATGATTTATCTTAACTTTAAAAAATTATAAAAATTTATAAATTAAAATTAATATACCTTAAAATAACTAGTCTAAACTCACAATAATTTTAATATTAATCAAATATTTTAATTTACATAAAAGAAGTTAACAAGTTAAAGCTAACACATTTTGGAACAACTAATTTAATTTAAACGTTGGCTAATTTAAAACTAAATTTATTAACTAAATCAAGTTGAAAGTTATTAACTTTTTAACGTTTTAACTTAACTTTTAACTGATGAATTAGTTATTAATATTTCTACCAGGGCTACTCAACTCTGGTAGAAACAAAAGCCGTATCTTACGTGCTGAGTGCGAAGCTGACCAACGTGTGCGTTCGGTATTTTCACGGGACTTTTTAAGTCTAGATTTTTTTCCAAACTTCTCTGAGACGCTTTCTGCTTAACATCAGAACACCAAGCCTCTACTTCGTTCTGTAAGGCTTGCCATGTCTTCCTCGCGGTCCAAATAGGCCTCAAAAACTTCCATTCTCCAGCCTGACTTTGCATCACCAACGTGTTCCCGTCATGTGAACGAATCTGGCGAATCTGACGAATGTTCAACAATCTCGCGTGCAGCTCTACGAACTTCCAACCATTGTATTGGTAAATTACTGCGCTATTTGCCTCCGTCGCGGCAAGAAGAAGCACGATATTCTCTATCGTAAAGGAATAGATATGTCTCGCCGAAGCGATTCTTTGAAACGGCACGAAACGACTGTACATTTCTTTATACAAAATCGTAGAATTATCATCTACCAGGGCTAAGAAATGCTCCTCGAAGTGGTTTTCTTTGAAGTAAAACAGATTGGCGTCTCGGGCGCCGTGCAATTTCTGCGTCTCTATGAATTTATTGGAGCGCACGGAGAATCGGAATATCCTCGTGAGGGATCCTACAACGACGACGTGCACGAAGCTCTTGTGTCCGAAGAACAACAATTCTCTCGCCCCGTAGTCCAAGGTGTCTATCTGATCGAAGTGTTCCCCGAGCCAGACGTACAAGAAGACCTTCGCGTCTGAAGCGATGCCTAGGTACAATTGATTCATCCCGAACCATAAGTTTGCGTGCACCACTCCGGAAATATTGAACTCCTGTTTGAACTGAAACTCGTAAGTGTCATCCTTGTTCTTATTGAGACGTAGAATGATGATTTCGTCGGTATTCGTTTGAACGACCGTAAGTATGTCGGCACCTTGATCATTTATTATTATCCGTTTTCCATTAGGCTGTGAGTAGAAACTCAAAGGAAACACTGTCCTAGAATTCGATGAAGTATTGTCCTAAAAGGAATAAAAAGAGAAAGAGAACTTTGATTGTAATAAAAATTCTTGCAAAATACATTGAAATAAAAAGATATACCCATAAAATGACATTTGCAATCGATTGAGTAAACCTGTAAAATAATCTGAACGCTTTCCTTTTGCTCTAACAATTATATATAATATTACTAATATTATAATTATATTATAATTACTCTAATATAATTATTCTAATTATCGTATAAAAATTATCGTAAAATTAACGTGACATGCAACCTATTTCTCTGACATACATTATTCATTTTGTCACGTTAATTTTACGGTAATTTTACGGATTGTTAGAGCAAAAGAAAAGTGCTCAAGCTATCTAACACATCTGCTTAATCAATTGCTAGTATGATTTTACGAACACATCTTTTTATTTTTATATATCTTGTAAACATTTTTATAGTGTATTTTCTCGTTTCTGTTTATAATCTATTGATAGTTTTGCGATAAGAAGCCAAGAACTTTAATTATGACATACAAACAATTGATATAGCGTTATTTTCGAGGAGTCGATGGCTGCTGCGAGCCAAAGCAACTGGTGTTCATCTTGTATAAGGACAAAAGCTATATCCTGAAAGTCTGGTAGATAAATGGGTGAATCCTCTTCAAAATTTTGCAGCACGTTTATCTCTGTTAATAAAAAGAAAATTAAGATTTAGAGTTGCAAATTAAATTATTCTAATTTTATTACAAAACATTTGTTATAAAATTTTGAACATTGATATCATTAATGTACATGGATTTTCTTTTAGGAAAATACCCAAAATTTTTTATGTTCGCACACGTATATAAGAAAGTTTTAAAAATAATTAATATAATTATATAATATAATTAAGTTTTAAATATAATTAATATAATTATAAAACATATAATTTTGATAAATATATTATAATTATTATATCATACATGTGCCGAGAGAACTGGAAAAAAAACAAAGAAATATTCTGCGGTGCAATGTTCTAATTTCAAAATGCAATTGAAGAGAGGAACAGGACTGCCTATTGATAGTAAATAATATTGATATCAGCTGATTCTGTGATAACCTCAAAATGAATGTCGTTTAATCGATAGCGGTGTTTTACATTATCGTTTTATTTCTGCCGACCTGAGCATCGTACTGTGCGTGTATACGACAACATAACATCGTTTATTATTTCGTCGCATGTTTCAGCGTTTAGAACATGTCCACTTCAGAGGAGGTGATGGAAAATCTGACAGCGCAAGTGAACGAGCTGCAGGCTCTACAGTCGGTCTATCCGACGGAACTTGTAGTGGCGGATTATGGGGTTTTGGCTGACATCAACAGCTACATCGAGTGTCCTGGTGGAGATCTACCACGCTGGCTAGAATACGCTATCGCGATCCCATTGAATGGAGTAATGCAACATTTAATGTTCCATATAAAAGTGTACATTATGTCTATAGCATGTGTTTATTAACACGATAATCCTGCTGGGTTTCTTTTGTACATTCGTGTGCTCAACATATTTTCCTTATTTTAACAGAAACTGATAGAGTTAATGGTGAGTTTGCCAACTAACTATCCCCAGGAGCAGCCTGAGGTGTACGCAAGAAGTTCTCAACTGGACAGAACGCAGCAGTGCCTATTGAACAAGGAGCTTTCTATTGTCATCAAAACCCAGGAGACAGGAGAGCCATGCATCTACACACTGATATCATGGCTACAGGATAATGTGGAAACTTATCTAAAAGCTTCCACATGTAATCAAACAATGAAGTGTAATGATGCAAATGAAAATAACACCAGAGATCAAGCTGCTGTCTTCTCTCGATATTGGATTTACAGTCACCACATATATAGCAAGTTCAAGCGACGAGATGTAGCCAATCTGGCAAAAGAAAACTCAATCACAGGGTTCTGCTTAGCTGGCAAGCCAGGAATCATTTGCATTGAGGGAACTCTGGAAGATTGTGACTATTGCTGGCAAAAAGTAACATTTTTTATAGTCTTTCGGTAATTTTTTTTGATGATATTTTTCAGTTTTATTTTATTATCCTGTGCTTTGCAGATCAGATCTATGAACTGGCACAAGATATTGATCAAACTGCTGGAAAAAGAGGAAGATTGCAACAATGTGGAGAGCTTACGCAGGTTTACAGATTTTCAAGAGGTCTCTTTCCCCACTACTGAGCGCCATAATGACATGGGTCAACTTCTCAAGTATCTAACTGAGCATGACTGTCAGCACGCATTCAAAGAACTTTTCGGTATCGAAGGAAAGTTCAGCAAACTGTCAGATTAACATAATTGTATGATAAAAATGTTGATGAAAATATATAATATGGTAAATATATTTTTTTATATAATAATAAATTGAGTAAACTCGGAGAATCTTTGCATGTATGTGTCTAAGTCATGTATTAATAGTTGTGTGTGTCATCTGAAACTAATTTCCTATGAGATAGTAAAGTTTCTATTCAGAGTTTGATTCAAGTTTTCATAGTTGGATTATATGTGATATTTATATATTTGTGTATAATCGCGATTCCACTGAAGAACTTTCATCTAATTCTGAATTCAAATTTGAATATCATATATTTGAGACGAGTTTCAAACTATTACTACAGACCTAAGACTTTTCGCTTGAACTCACCTTCACTAAATTGTAAATTATTCGAGGTTCTCCTTTGTCGCTGTAGGATTGCTTTGGTTGTAGTTTCCATATATTTAGCAATTTTGTCGTCGATATTTGATGTATCAGCATTTGATGATTCATATGCTATAAAAGTACCGAAAGCTTTGTAAATAAATGGAGGTATTTCAAAGAAAACACAAGGATACAGTTGATAATACCATTGTTGAGATTCTTAAAGTATTCCGACGTTCGATCAAGTACTGCATACAAATTCTCGACCGAATAATGAGAATAACGTTTGCACTTTGTCACGCATATTAACATGAAAATTAGAAGGAGCTTTCTTAACATATTCACGCCAAATTCACTCAATCTACTGATTCAAAGAATCAACACAGAGTTGGTTCTAAATGGATCGTGTTTATGGTTTTTCTATACATGCGAGTGGTTCATACATATTCTGTCGGTAAGTATGTTTAAATACTAATTCAGATCTTGTTATGTTTGTGCAAGTTTTGAAACTCCTCATCTATAGCGTCTTTCATAAATATAGAGATCAGTTTATCTTCAACAGTTACATTCAAGGACAAAATGAACCATTTCCGAGTTACAGGCAACTGAAAATGAAAGAGTACAATCTTGCTCAGTCGATTCTCGCCCAATAAAAATTTTATTAATCAATGAGCTTATAATTTATAAACCTTATCTAATAGTGGCGTAGCGTAAGAAATCATTGGTGAGAAATTGTCCAGGAATATAAGGTGCTGGTGGACCGAGGATATCTTGAGCAGGACTGTGCACCTTGATCTGCCTCATATGAGTATCTCTGCCATTTTGATGATTACTAATAACTGCTATCTGTATCATAAATGTCCTAATCGGGCGGTCATTGATGTTTTTAATGGGAATTACTACCCAACCACTTGGCTCATTCAAATCCATTACTTCTACTTCTTGAAGGTCGTTGAAGTTAGTGCCAGCTCTGATACTTATTCTGAAAATTGATCAGAATATTAATGAATATTGTCACTGACAATAACGTGTCTCAGTTCAATACGAAATACCTATTGGGAGTATAACTCTCATCCAGCTTGTAATCTGTATAGATACATATGTCACGGATAGTGGTCTTTCTCTTAAACTGTATATTGACTAAATGTGGCAATTGTCCATCCGACTGCCAATACGTTTCTGTAATATCATCGCGCAGCTGATCCACTCCAAACCCTGGTTTACAGCTGGACAGACTCCAGATCGCATAATTTCCAACTTCTCGTACTCTGCCAGCCAATTGTTCCTGTACGGGATCTATTTCACCTGAGGGATAAGACCTCAATCATAAATCTTACAAAATGCAATTCTTCAATAGAAATTAATCAGATTGTAAAAAATAAAAAATATTAAAGAAGTTGCAGTACATTTACCACTGCCGTTAGCCTTGTTGCTCATGGTTAGGTTAGGTTATGTTTGCTCAGGCATTGAGTCGTCTCGGCTTCTGAAGAGATTCTTCTAAGCCGGAATCAGACTATTATTTGACCAATTGGAACAAAGCAAGCCAAAATCGAAGTTCGTTGATTCGTCGAAATTTAATCTTCAATGCGTAGTCTGATTCCGATTTTAAAACCTGTAGTTTAATTAACTCCACCAACTCCTAAAAAAATCATGCAACAGATTACATGATTTTCTAAAAAATTGCAATAACCATTTCTAACTCCCAGCGATTTTCGATGTTTCCACTCTCTCTCAATAAATGGCTTCAGACTTCATGTCTTATGCCCCAACGCCATTCCTCCGGTAAAGAATTTGGCCAAGCTTGTCATCCTCGATTAAAGAGATTGACTGGTGGCTTTAAGAAAGTAGATGATATCCTTGAAGATAGTAATGTTTTTTAATAGAAATACCTCCTTAATTAAGTTGTCTCAACGATATATATACATAGACTAAGCATTCCTAGCGTTTACTATAGCAACGAGTGAAGCTAGAAGTTGACAGTTTTGAGACAGAGAGAGAAAGTTGATTTGCGTCTCTTTGCATCTACTGTTCTCTCACTCTTGGCTTATATGACAGAGCGAGAGCCCATCATAGTAACCTAACCTAACTTTTTCGCTGTAAACAATGAAGAAAAGAGATAAAACATTATGGTGTTCTGCTGTATTTGCGGCGTACGTTTGAGACATCAGTCGGACGGAATCCGATTTCATAGGTACAGAAACATACCATTAATATATTATAACGTGAGCAAAGTGAAATGTTAAATATATTATTACTATAGTATAAAATATTATATCAATATAGCATACTATATATATATTTTTTGTATCATAAAAAATATTGTTTTGTATAATACAATTGCTTAAAAACACAAGTTTCTAGAAATTTGGATAATATATTTACAACAGGACTGTGTATAATTTTAGATTACCAAAGAATACAATAAAAAGAAAACAATGGCTGACAGTGATCGAAGAGAAAATAAAACAATTTTCATATACCGAAAATTCGGTTATATGCAGCCAACATTTTGCAAAAGAGTGCTATGTCATAACAGGTTGTGGTAAATTCTATTTAAAATCAGGCACAATACCAACTATATTTGATATGCCATTAAGAAATGGATGTAACAGCATCCAAATGGTATGTAGTATGTATTATTTAATTTTAATATTTAATAACTTTGTTAGGAGAGCATATAGTTACAAGGAAATATATATTTATGAAATACAGTCAAATGTTATGTCACAATTAAGGAACAGCAGCTGCAGCAGCAATATATATGTGATACAGATGAAGATATTAAAGAAGAATTATGTGAGAAGAGTATTAATGAACAATATTCAGAATTTGTGGAACAAGTTTTACCAGGGACAAATATGCAGCTGGATGCGAAGAACATGAATGTAGAAGAAACACATGAATCTATTCCAAAAGTACAACGAATGACGAAGTTTGGTTCCATTGACAGGTAACAATATAAAAAGACAAATTAGTTTTTAACTATGTTTTTTGCTCACTTAAAAATCATATATATACATTTGAATATTTGTCTCATAGTACAAATTTGGATATATGCAATTCATACAAAGATCCATTATACCATTTGAAAATAAAGGAAAAAGAAATAAAAAGGTTGAAAAGTAAATTAAAATTGTATCAGCAAAAATGTAGAAGATTGAACAAAAAAGTACTATCATTGAAGTCGCTTATTAAGCATTTAGAAAATAAGAAATTATCTGAGGACACTATTGAGTTGTTACAAGTAAGCACTGGTTGACAGATAAATGCTTAATACATGTGGTACAAACAATATAACAGTATTCACAGCAGTATAGTATGTATAGCACAGGAAATAAAATGCACTTTGTCAAGAAAGCACGTGTTCATGTTATTAATATCGAAATGCATGTAATAGTCTAACATTTCACAACCGAAAGAGAAATATTAAGAAAGCAACTTGAAAAAAGGAACATTTTTGGACACAACAAAAATGTTGTTGCAGCAACGTTAATTATGTTTAAAAACAAAACTCGTCATGAAGCGCCATCGAGATATCGAACAAATTGAAATTTTCTTGTAATCGATCATAACTTCGATCATAGATAAATTTAAAACTCAATTTTTTTAAACCCACGAATATATAGGATGTACTAATAATTCAATAATTTGCACATACAAGACGAAGATTTACCAGAGTAAAGAATAACTCGTCTTTATTCGTAAATATTTCGCTGCAAATGATTATTTCCAAAGGCCTAGCTTGTGTTGTGCCGTGCGTCGCTATGGTTAAATTGATCGTCGCAGGCGAATATCGTCACATCTATATTTTCACCCAGTATTCCATTCAAGAGCAGTGTCAATTGCTTGCTGTACGCGTTAATTAACAAGTGATTACAGTCTGACGATCTGTGGCGATTTCATTTCGGAGGAACAATTCAAAATTTACTAATTCTCGCGATGACATTAGCGCTCATGAGGATAGATTACACGACGGTAGGAGTTACCTCACGTGGCACAACTGTGATATTCCCTCACCAGGAAGCGAAGCAACCGCAAAAGTTCGCCGTTGCAGATCACGATGGTATACTGCACATCTACGGTAATAACGTATTTTGAATAATTGATGTACATTCGCCGTCCGAAAGATTCTGTTTTTTTTTTGTCATACAGTTTAAGAAGCCATCTTGTCTTGCCCAATAGGATAATTTATTTTTCAACAGAAGAATGTCCTTATTGTACAAAACAAAATAGGTTCTTGAATTGATAAAAAAAAAAGAAAAAACAGACAACCTTTCTGATAGCGAATGTACATCAACATTTTCCTTGATTAGAAAATATAGTGGGTGTGCCATTGGACATATGCACAGTAAGTCTGCATAAATTATAAAACAGTTACTAAATGTCTTTATTGTGACAGTTCGTAGCTTATATTGGAGTTAAAAAAAAAGAAACATAATAACAATTTTAGTTTGACACTCCTTGGATCAAATTAACTGAAACGAAAAATTAGGATCGTAGTTGTTAAATCTTCAGTTATTGCACATATATATAAGGATCCCAGACAGTAGAAGTTTCTAAAAGACATGTTAAGAACACCTAAAAGATGTTTGAAAATGTAAAACGTCTTTCAAACATTCTTAACACATTTTTTAGAAGTTTCTGCTATTTAGGATATAATTATCTTCTTAAAGCATACGGGATTTTTACTCCTTTCTGTATGAGTAAATTATCTTTTTTAATATATACTTTAAATTATCTATATTAAAAATAATCTTTAAATATTAAATATTAAAAATAAATTTTATCTATATTAAAAAATGATCACGACAAATTTTTCAAATTTACTTTTTTCTGTAGCCAAAACTGTAATAACTGTACACTGGGTAAGCATATTTATAGATGTATACGTAAGAGCATATATTTTAGAAAAATGATTGGGTTCCACAGACCCACAGCGTGCTAAATTAAGCAGTAAAAAGTAGGTATGTCGACGAAGATCTAAAATCCTACTGTTCTATGTGAGCAGGCATGAAAAAGGGAGAGCTGCAGTTGTCGTTTAAATCCCTGCCCGGCCCAAAAATCCACAAAATGGTGCTCGGTGGTTCGATAGGTATGTTGAGGGATAAGGTTTTCATTGCGTACGGCAGCTCCGTAAAGGGATTCACGAAAAAGGGCAAGCTGTTCTTAGAGTTTGACACCAGCCTTATAGATCCGATTTCCGCGCTGTAAGCCTCACACGCTCGTGATTCCATCCAATAGTTTCTTCGCGTTCTTCGTTGTCGCACAATCGTGATCAATGGTCCAATGTTCTCACATAGGTATGTCTATGGTGCGGATCTCGCAGCATGCGCGCGCGATCTCTATCACAGATATAGAGACTGCAAAGACGCTGACTCGTACTTGGCCGGGGAGATGTTGCACGACGTCGTGCTCTTGCCTGGAGAATACAGTGCGGTATACGCTATTCTAGCTTGCGCGGATAGCGCGGTAAGATCGTCTAACTGATCTCAGATAGCATGAAACTTCCTGAAATTATCTTCAATAATTTCATTAATCTTCAATTTCATAAGGATATCGTAAGCTTTTATTATGCTGCAAAAGATTTGTCGTGTTTGTCAAATAAAATAGAAAACAAAATTTTCTAATTTCGAATGGTCAATAATTTTTAAAAGAATTACTTAGTATAACTTGATACTTTTCTAAACATTTAATAGAAAATGATAAATTTTTTTAAATGATAAATTTTGTGTATCAATTTAATATTATTTTGGACATTTAGAATGATTTTTCAACGTCTTGTGTTATCTGGGATAGTACTATGAAATGATTAAAGGAAAATATTATTAAATATGGAAAATATTATTAAATATCATTTCGATGAGCCTTCTCTTAGCTGTTCGATATTCGAATTTGACCTTCTCTAAACGGAAATCTGAAAAAAAATACAATTCTGTTTGTAAGAAAATTATCTTGTAACTTGCATAATTATTATCGTTAACTCATTAATATATAGAATCGCTGCACAATATATATTCTTGTTACTTAGGTGCGCGTCTTGCACGGTACGAAAAGCCCGACGGTTCTGAGATTGCCAAGTGTTCCTACGGTGCTCTCTATATACAGGTGGTTGTGTCACTGACATTTATATCGAATATATTATAATTTATAAATTAGTTATCATATCGAGTTTAACGCGATGTCACATGTCACTTCAGAGAAGGAGATATACAGTCAAAGGACCGCGTTCTCGTTGGCACCGCAGACGGTAGGATCGGACTATTGATCCTTCAGGGCAATAAAACGCTCCGAATCACTTGGCTGTTGACTTCGACGGGCTCGGGAATTACTTCATTGGATACCTACGAGTTGCAAGACGGCATGGATATTCTCGTGGGTCGGCAAGACGGAGTGATCGAGGTGTACACATTTCCCGAGGAAGATGTGCCTTCTACTCTGCGCTACCATTATGTGAGCGATGGCGAATATGAGGATCTTGTCAAATTCAATTAGACTAATCCGAAATTGCGATAATTATTTTAGAACGCCGGGGAGAGTATCAGCACAGTCGTGGGCGGGATAATAGGCGTCGCTAATTATGCCGAGATTCTCGTTACGACTTATTCGGGCCGGATATTCGGATTGACCACTAGCCCTCCTGGGCTGCTGGAAGCGGGACAGAGTGAAGCTGAACTGGTTAGGCTGAAACTGGAGATTCAGCAACTGCACGAGAGACTTGCCGAAGAGAAGGAAACGTCCAATTACATGCCAGACCCCTTGGCACCTCTAATACTAGCAGTGAATCACAAGTGATTAAAAGAAACCAAATTATTTGCAATTATTTGATTCTCTGTTAAAATATAAAATCAATTTATCTTCTAGTTTAAATACAAATTTAAACGTAAAGTGTGCACTTGTAGAATGGTGTTACACAAGGAGGACGCTTCGTACTCATTGTCCATAGAGCTAGACGCGTCGATTGATAATATTCTGATACAGTCGGACACTCCTATCGACCTGTTGGACACTGAGAACAATAGCGCAGTGATCAGTCTATCTGCTTGCAATCCCAAAGATGGCAATTTCGTCCTCGCTACTTATCGATGTCAGGTAAATTTATGTGTATGGAATTTTTACGTTGTTCTTCGGGAACTTTCACGTAATTTTCATGCGAGAAATAATTTTAATAGATCAACACGAATCGTCTTGAGATGCGATTGAGATCTATTGAAGGCCAGCCGGGTACTCTGCAAATTTACGTGACGTCCCAGGTACTTCGAACATCGTTCTCTGATTTCTAAAAACATGCACGTCGTTAAATATTGATGATCGTTCCCAGGTACAGCCAAAACGTTGCCGCAAGATCTTAGTTCCCATATACGCCCTGTCTCTGCATGTCAGACAACACGACGACGACAACACCACGCAGTCCAATGGTCCGTTCAACGAATTAAAGTTAAATGGTAACTTTACGATCGCCGAGGTAAAGACTTCGTCCTGCTAATTTTATCGCTGTAAATTTTTTCACGTTCTTCACGGATTCTTCTCTCATTCAGATGCATGCGTGGCTTTCTTTAGCATTACCGGACGTACCCGAGAGACCTCACATTCACGACGGTGAAGCTGTATTGGTCTATGTCTCGTCCTTCATCGGAACGGTCCTGAAATGCAAGTATAAGTAAGTCTGTAACGTAAAGTCAAATTTACATTCACGCAATTAATCCTTCGATGAATCATAGGAAAGGAAGCGCGCTTTTCCTCGGCGAAAATATATCCACCATCATAATTCTCAGAGACATATTGACCAAGGAGGCGACGAAACGTAAAATTAAGTTGGACGTATTTTGCGGTAATTAATGCTGCGATTCTTCCATGTTCTAAACAAAATTTAGAATTTAATAAATTTAAAACTAAATTCAAGAAAGAGATTTACAGTAAATTTAAAACTAAATTCAGAACTTAATAAAAGAACTTAATTGTAAAATGAATAAATTGCACGAAGATTTTCTCACAGAGGTAGCGGAGGGAAGCGTATCCAGAGTACTGGAGCTGATTCTCCCGCGGTTAATCGCAGCCCACGAATTAACCCAGAAGATAAAGATTCTGGACGCTCTCGATGAGTGGGAACTAAAGTCCAACCCGAAGGAGAATTTGTGCTCTGAGTATCAAGAATTATTACAAAAGGAGACGGAGACAAAGTCGTTTATAGCGAAGGACACAGAAATTCTGAACAGATTAAACGCGATAATCACCGATTTGTACGTGGATTGGGAACGGGCGAAGCGATCTCGAAGGTAATAGCTGAGATTGAATTAGGATTTTTGCAAAAATCACAATTGAATCGTGATCCATATAAACGTTTGTATAACAGGATCAGTGGCAAAGAGGCTACGATGAAGCTCCAAGATGCACTCGAATCCAAAAACCTGACCACAATCTTGCAAGTTTTCATTGGTAAAAATGATACAACCATGCCGACCTTAATACCTGCGGCAATTTAGAGCATTCGGAAATTGGTAAAAAGTGGACCAATGTATTTCTATAAACATGTTCAAGTAGAAAATATATTTTTTTAACGACGATTCACAATATAAATCGTTAAATTGTCTACACTTAAAAATGTACAGTCGTGGTTAGTATTATAATTACAGTATAATGCGTATATGTGTATATATATATATATGTGTGTGTGTGTGTGTGTGTGTGTGTGTGTGCGCGCGGCGCGTGTGTACGTGTGTGTGTGTGTGTACGTGTGTATATACGTATGTATATGTATATACAGGGTATCTCAGATCTGCATATCTAAACTGAAAAAAAATGAATACGCCAAAACAGGAAACTTTTCTATTTGGTACTTTGGTACTTTGGTCGAGTCTCAAAAATCAAATTCAGTTAATCTCTTCAAATCTCTTTCAAAATATCATGGATCAATGTAGCGTCGTGTTGCTGCATCTCAGAACCTACGACGAAACAATTTTTATAAAACTAACACGTTGTTAAAATAAATGTTTCAAAACGTATTTCTTTTTGTTTAAATAAGTATTTTTATGTTTTTAATACCTGAATTTGGTAAAACCAAATATTTGGTAAGAACAGTAATATCTCATTTTTATTCTATTTTAAATTGAGGAAGCGGTATATTTTAGATTTGCCTAAAGTACCAAAAAGAAAAGTTTCCTGTTTTGGCGTGCTGAATTCACTCTTTTAGTTTAGACTTGGAGACACTCTGTATATAGTCAGTGGCACAAGAATATTTTTCTTACAAACGCTATTTTTCTTAGAATACAAAGTTTTTTTTCAGAATTGTGAACACAGTTTTAATGTACATTATACGCACTAAAACGCGTTTATCTAGTGTGGCGTTCAGTCTCTTCCATTATTGAGCATTATGTCTTGGCAGCGTCGAGGCATATTCTCAACGAGATTTTCCGGAATGGACACGTGAAAACGTCATTACTACAATAGATTGGCTCTCACAATCTCCCGACACTAATCCCATTGAAAACATGTGGGCAACCATGAAAATGAAGCTTCGGGGAAAACGAGTTCACTTTGAAACAATTGTCGTATCAGCTTCGCACAATATAAAAATCATTACCTAGATATTAGCAGAAAATCTTGTTGAAAGCATGTTTTGACGCTGCTAAAGTATACTTAACAACAGTGGCGTAGCCAAGGGAGGGAGACTAAGGGGGCTGCAGCCCCCCCTCCGAAATTAATTTTCTGGGTTACGCTAATATGTTCGACTAGCTCTGGGTTATTCAGCCTACGTTTATTGGTCGAACAAATATAAGCTTTATGATTGGCTAGAGACTTATGACATTATTAATCGCTCTCGGAGCGATTAACCCAGGGCTAGTCGAACATGCTATTAGTGTGAGAAAAATTTTTTCGGATGACCTTTTTTTGCTCGTCACAAATAAAAAATACAGCCTCCCCCGAAACTTTTTTCTCGCTACACCACTGCTTAACAATGGAGAGGACTGGACGCTATACTGGATAAATGCACTTTAATGCATACAATGTACATTAAGACTATGTTCATAATTTTGGAAAAGACCTTATATTACGGGAAAAACAGCATATATGCTTTTGTGCTACTGACTATATATATCATATATATAAATAATATATACTATATATATCATAATATATATTATATATATTATAATATTATGTATTATAATATATATATTATAATAAAATATATATTATATATATGTAATTTTTACGGATCCGTTGTGTGTTCTTTCTTTTCCTAAAACTATAACAGTCCGGTTTTGTATTCAGTTTTATATGCAAATTACTTTTTGCTTTTCCTTTCCGTAAAATTGAAAAAATACGCTACACATTACTTGTAGGCAGTGCGTTCATACGGTTTACTTATCAGTCATTTATATTAAATTGGCCAAAAGTAAACAATACAATATTTTAAACTTTATATGACTTGTACAATTGGGTGCATTAACGCTTTTCAAAGGGTTTGTATTCCAATCGTCAAATTATTCTATGGTATTTAACAAACACTGTTCACACACTGAATTAAGCATAGATTCATGCAATCAACGTCTTTCTTGAAGAAAATACAAAAGGAATAGCCGGTTGTCCAACAGAACCGTTGAATCTTTTTGCGAATACAGTAGAACCAGAGCATTAATGCATCCAACTACACAACAAAGCGACTTCAACTCAGTTCTTTTAATCCCTTTACATTAAATCTTTAAATTCTAATAATTTAAATATAAATATACTTGCAGAATTTAACAGTCTGACATCCATGATTTTGCGAAACACGATCTATGCATTATGAACCTCTTGAGTTACACGCCGTTGTACGATCGATCCTATTGTACAGCAGAGCACACTTTCTCTTCGTGTATGTCGTTTCAAGATTATATCAAATAGTATTGTCTGCAAAAAAACATAGTAGATTAAAAACATGAATCTTACAAAAGCTTTAATGGCGAACAATCAATGAAAATGATTAGCTATAAGAGTTGTTGATAAGAATTTAAATCCAATAATAGGAGAGAATAAAATTGTTTGACAGTGTAACGCCAGCATTTATTAAGATTAATTAAAGGAGGTTACTACATGATTGTGCGTTATAATGTACAAATCTTCTTTAATCAATAACTAAAAATCTACATGATCATTTGCAAAGTGATACAGTATTTTTTTGTTCAGTTTGGTCTAATGTATAAACATACGCCACCATCACTGCTCATTTATTGTGCGTGATTATTTATCAATCTTCTTTAATTAAAATTCTTTCTTTAATTAAAATTTGCCACCATCACTGCTCATTTATTGTGTGTGATTATTTATCAATCTTCTTTAATTAAATTTCTTTCTTTAATTAAAATTTGCTTCTTTAATCAAAATTTTACGTAATTGTTTGCGAAATAATAGAGAAATTTTGTTTGATAAATTCTACTTGCACACAACGAGTGTGTCATAAATTGTCAGACGTCTTGTATAGAGTCTTTTTTCATGTAGACAATGTAAATTATGTAGAATATTGTAAGTTACATTAAAATGTACAGAAAAGAGTAATTGAATTGTGAGACAGTTTCAATATCTGTTTCGGGTATTAACTATAAATGTAGTGTTTAAAAAAGATAATAAATTGCATGAAATTTTTATGTGATAGATTGATAGATTTAACTCTCTGTATAAGTAAGAATATAATCAGAAAATTCTGTGGACCCTAACTTGTTTAGAAAACAACGTTCATAAATTTACATCAGTATTCTAAATGTAAAATAAAAATTTAATTTCTCTTAATTGATTTTTGAGTAAGTCGTATATTTTTTAAACGACATTTATAGATTACTAACTGTCTACATAGGTGATATCTCATACATAGTCTTCACGTTGTCTATCACACACGTAGAATATCACGTAGAATATCATAATTATATGGTAATATATTATTTATTTGAGATTGCCGGGTAACTTTAGATTTCCTCCCGCAATTAGCTTTAAATTATCGCAATACGTATTGATCAGCTAATCTTTTTCACTGTTAGTAAAAGAAGACCTATCATTAATTGATAAAATCGATCAGCTCGATAAAGACAGATAAATGCGTTACTCACATATTTTCATTGGTTCGTACAGCAGCTTCCAGGGGATCTCTGTCGGTAGCTGCGTCTGTTGTAGGCGTCACGGTATACTCTAAGTTTTGTCCGCCTGTGTGAGGCAAAATGCTCTCAGGATTGTCGTCCGGTGGCACGATTTTCACCACTCCAGTCGCTTCGACCTCTAACTTCAGATCTCTCACGAGATCCTGAATCGACTGCGCTTGCACCGCTTTATCGCCCTCCTCTTCCACCGTCTTGCCCGTGAGGATTCTGTTTAACGGCTTGTCGCCCTTCGTCCTGGAGTGCGTGTGCATGTGCCGCTTCATATCGCTACGCACTCTGAACGGCTTGCCGCACACGGCGCATGGGTGTGGCTTCTCGCCGGTGTGTATGCGCCGGTGATTCTGCAAGTAACTGCTCGCCCTGAACGTTTTGTTGCAGTACTCGCAGCGGTAGTTCTTCTCGCCGGTGTGGATACGTCTATGAACGATCAGCGAGTATTTCCGAGCGAACTCTTTGGCGCAGTACTCGCACTGGTACTGCTTGTGCTCCGAGTGAATGCTCGTCGCGTGATACTTGAGGTCGCCCCATTGCCGGAAATGCCGCCCGCATACCTCGCATTTGTACGGCTTGTCGCCACTATGAAGTCTTTTGTGCACCTGTGCGCATTGACAAGAGAAAGAGAATTAGAATTAACAATTGGAATTAGAATGAAAAATGAAGGACAAGTAAGAGCCAACTGTTATTACAGCGATATAATAAGGATATTTAAGAAGAAAGATATATATTTCATAAGAAAAAGAGACATTTGATGTACAGAGTGAAGTATGTAATTGGAATCACTTCGCTTTGGAGCCTTACTAATAGATTGTTACATTCAAAATACAATAAATCGGATAGGAGTCGTCGGAAGGTCATATTATTTAATATGATTGAATTTATTTTAATCTACAATTTTTGTTACAGAATAAAAATTGCTTTTCGTTTAAAAATCTGGAGGTGATGATGAAGTTTTGGATACTAGAAGTGATAAAAAATGTGAAGTGTATTGTATAGCTTCCTTCAAATCACACAATATTCATTTTGGACAACTTTCGTTAAAATTAATATTTATGGCATTATCAAAGTAGTTCCAGTTATGTGCTTCATCCTGTATAATGAATATTTCGGTCTTAATCGTTTGGATTCTCCTCAACAATAAGTAACTTTATACTTAAAAATGTATACCGTCATAACGCTTACAAATTATAGTACGTTATGACACACTATAAATTTTTAAGTTTAAAATTGTTATTTATTGTTAGTGGAAAGCATCCAAATAATTGGGGTCAAAAAGTTCTTTATGTATTAAATGTGAACACAGTTAAATATTGCTTTAACAATAACATTGGTTCTTATTTTCCTTTAAAGTTTTCATTTTGATTATATATTTTGAGCCTTTTTATTTTTTATGTAAATTAGAATTAATAAAATACACTATGTGTATTATTAATATACTAAAAGGCACTTTGCTATTCAATTACGAGATAGGAGAAAGGCAAACTTAGAAGAATTAGACGCAGATACTTGTTTGTGTAAAGTTTTCTCAGAGAGAAATTCAGTTAAAACGTTTGTGATACGCAATATTAAATTCAAAAAATTAAAGAAAAATATTTTAACTTGACTTCTTAAAAAATCCTTATTTACACAAATAGCTGTGTATTCATAGGCCTTTCTCCTTTTATTTCGGGATATAATTAGATTGTTGCAAGTGCCATTATTTAAAATCAACGGAATGCTCACCTTCAACGCGCTGGCAGCAAAGAAACGCTTGCTGCAGATCTCGCACTGGTGCGGCCGTTCTCCGCTGTGAGATCGCATGTGATAGACTAAGCTATTCTTATGGTGGAATGAACGATTGCATTGAGGGCACGTTAATTCGTCAGCTGCGACAAAAAAAAGAATTTACAATTCTTTGGCATTTCTTCACCGACTTGCAAAAATTCCTTTTAAGAAACTTTACGTACTTGACTTTCGCGTTTTTGGTGACTTCTTTTTTTTAGCCGTCTGCGGAATGTCAGTCTTTGCTTTCTCGTCTAAGCTTTTTTCACTAACGACGGACGCTCTCATATGGTCCCTCTGTGCCTGTTCGGTGATGTCGGTAATGGTCCACATGGTTGGCTCATTGTTCGCGGTGGGCAGTGGAGACTCTGTGTCGTCGTCGATGTGCGCACCGGTTTCCTCCACTGGAAATGGGGAAATTCAAATGACGACTGTCTATAGCAAGTGTTGAAACGTAAACGTTAAGGCTCCATATTACATGTTTAAACGAAGACAATGTTGAAACGTGTATTTAGAACATATACATTCACAGATATATATGAAGATGTTTCTAAACGAATAACGTTTAAACGCGTATTCGAAAAGCGGATCAAATCGGGGGTCCTACTAGCGGTTATCTTAATTGATAACGTCAAAAGCGAGGTAATGCACGTTAAAAGTTCTTGCAAAATGCGTTGAAATAAAATATATTTACAAAATGATACTTGCAGTCGATCGAGCAGACTCGTAAAATAGTCTAAGCGCTTTCATTTTGCTCGAACAGTGGAGGAATAGTCGTGAAATTAACGTGAAAAAATATTGAGAAAATTAAGGTTGAACAGGAAGGGTGCATATCACGTTAATTTTATGATTACTTATTGATTGTCAGAGCAAAAGAAAACTGCTCAAAGTATTATTAGAAATGTGCTTCATCGAGTGCAAGTGTCATATGAATATATCTTTTTATTTTGATGTGCTTTGCAGGAATTTCGGGCATGTAAGGAGCCTTACAATGCAAAGACACTCTCTCTCACCTACACCTCGAATACCCTCCATTAGGTCCTCAGGTTCGCTGAATTCTTCGATTACAGTATTATCTAAACTATGCACTGTTTCTGGTACTGATATCGTGATATTAGTATTCGTCGCTTGAGCTATTCGCGTCTCTTGTTTGACCGGCTCGTAATGCACCTGCAAATTATTCAGTATTTTTTTTATGCAAAATAAACAATACAATATTATGATGTTAATATTGTATATTGTATATATTGGAGTTTGATTAAACTTCAATATACCTTCAAGTGCTCGAAGAACTTCAACTGACTGCTGAACTTCGAACTGCACAATTCACACTTGAAGATATTAGCCTGGGTCTCATTGGCGGAGTCGGTTGCTACGTTTTCCTGATTCGACTTGCCACTGTCCTTCCGCGCAGCATTCTTCTTTGTCTGCTGCTTCAACTTACGAGGTATCCTCTTCTTGTGCGGCAAGGTTCTCTTAGGTCCAGATGCCGACGTGGCGTCCTCACTGCTCTCCGCAGAAACCTCAACGTCGTACTCGCTTTTGACGTTGATGAACTCCTGCTTTACGTTCTGCGTGATTCTCTTGAACGGCTGCAACGTCGGGTACACGGTGGGGGCGTTTGGTTCTGGTACAGCTTGAATGGCGTACGAATTCACCGGTGCTAAGGTCTCTAGGTGAGAAACGTCTGGTAAAGTCGGGTCCTCGTGCTGAGACTGAATGTGTAGTTGCTGTTGCTTTTGTTGCTGGTGTAACTGCACCGCAACCAAAGCCGCAGCCAGTCTACGGTCCTCCTGCATCACACAATTCACATTCTATATGCAAGTTATAATATATAGTTCCTGGATATTAAGTAGCATATTACAACCTCTGTCAATTCATGTGACAACAAATCATCCTCATAATACTGGGTAGCGGTGCCATAGTCTGTACCGACTCCAGCATTGATCATGTCTACAACCATCCCTTCTGAGATTAATTCACCATTCAGTGCCAACAGTGGTACTCCCTTGCTCAAGGATTCTCCATCAGCTCTCTGAATGGTGATATACTGAGCACCTTCCATTCCCTCCAAAAGCACCGCTTGTGCTTCTTCTGTTGTGACTTCCATGTTGGAATATTCCCAATATCAGTAGCAATTAATCACTTTCTCTCAAAGCTTATCTGTTCTTATAGATAGCATCCAATTATCTACATAGATCAGCTCTTTGTATCTAGGAAAGAAAGGTGAATTTAAAAAGACTGATGTTCTTTAACATTCTACAATTAAAAATTACATTAAAGATTAATTAAAGGTTGAAATGAAAACAATTTTCTATACTCTTTTGCGTTTTCAGTACTTGAAATGAAGCAAGTTATTCGCAAAAAATCTTTTGAAAAAAATGAGGGAAAACGCGTGAGAAGGCAGAATGGAGAATCGAGTGTGTGTGTGTGTGTGTGCGACAAAATTTGAATTTGCCGCCGATACGTGCTTTAGAGCTGACAGCGAGACCAAGGTCACTGCACCCGGAGCACTCAGAAAATCTCACCTTCATCTTGATACACGTTACACGTGTACAAATTCGCTCACTCCCACTTCCGTTTATCGTAATCCGCGTGACCGGCTGCGCTTCTTGTCTTCTTCTCGCGCAATCTAAGCGACGTAAACAATGCAAAATATTGAAACACTGTAGGACAAAATGTGACAACAATGCTTGGCTCTTGACGCCATTAGACCGGATGTATCCCTCCCAGGCGAACACGCAGTGCTGGCAACTTCAGTCGAGAGTCGCGACGAAAGTCTCTGTCTCGCCGGGCGAGATCACGTTTGTGCCTTTTGTAACATTTTTCTTGCTTAGAAAAATCAGCCAATTCCTCTCTCTTCCTCTCCGATTTCCGCGTGTTCCTCTCGATAATAATTTTGCACAATGACGATAATTATTGTACAATCACAAATAAGATGAATTTAACGCAAAGCAGGTTATCACAGATACATCGTGTTAACATTATAATAATGTTATCTAATAAATGAATAATTATACAAACAACACGATGAGATTCAAGAAACGAACCGAATGTTCCAATAGCTTTCGTTTCGCATCGCGCTCGGCATCGTTTCGAAGAACTTTTTGTCCGCATTTTGGCGACGCTGGTCACTGCCCTTTTTTCGAGACGAGCGACCTTCCGGTTTCTAATGGCTGTGCAAAATATCGCGGAATGTCAAATTAGTGTGTACGGCGAGAGTAGCGTTTGCGTGATTTTTCGGCGCGACACAACCGCGTTCAAGCCAGCGGACAGGTCGGCCGGTGGCGTCGCCATCGTTCAGGAATTAATTCGTCGTGACGAAACAGTAAATAATTTAAATGCGCATTACGTCAGACGAATCGTGAAGGGTTAAGAGGAAGCTCGCACCTACGTATACGCAGTCATTGTCAGCTGATTCATTCTCTCGCTAAGCAGTTTTTACGCGTCTTTTTTTTTTTTAACCTGTCACGTTGAAACGCAGAGGCGTTCGTAACGTTGTCGTTGAGGAGCGAATAATGAATGGGATCTCGCGCGAGGTCCTCTTGTCGAAGGAGCGCTGAGACGCGAGCGGTGTCGCGTTTTTAAACAAGTAAATATTATTGTGGTTGCACGAGTGGTCGATAGCGAAAGTGCGATATGAACTTTGGATGTGTGATTTCTATCAGTCTGTCGCGAGCCCCGCGCAATTTCCGACCACGTCGCGTCATTGTCGTTGCAGGTGATGAAATTTTACAGCCACTGCTATCGTTTGCACTTGCAGAGTCAGACCAGCCAGTCTGGAATTATGTGACGGTGCCCAAAATATCGCAGAGTGATGGCTTCGATCTGTCGACGCTGGAGATTATGGATATTGCCTGTGCTGACCTGCCTATATGCGCTAATCATTGTTATACTTGTACCAATCTTGTTGGTTAATTCTATTAAGACTGGCTTCAAGAAGCAGGATGCTCTGGTGGGTGGCGCCTTTGTCTTACTGGCGTTGCCTATTGCCTTTTATGAAATTGTCCAGCATATGATATACTATACGCAACCTAGGTTACAAAAATACATAATAAGGTGAGGTATTTTATCATGCTGGGAATGTATACAGATTTACTTTTTCTTATCGTTTCTTCTAGTTAAGTGGTATAAGAAATAGGGATAGATCTTTTTTCATGAAGTATTCTTATCTTGAATAACTTTTACTTGCTCAAATTTATACTTTATTTATTTTATTACTTAAATTTTGCTTTTCTCCTTAAAGAAAAATTTTATCTCATAAAATGTTCTTGCTTTGGATAAATTTTATTTACTGCTCAGCGAAATTTATACTTGATTTATTTGTTGCTTCTTTTTTACTTTTCTACTTGAGGATAAATTTTATTTCATAAAATATGTTCTTACTTTTCAGGATATTATGGATGGTACCAATTTATGCGGTGAATGCTGTAAGGAAAAGTTCCAAATCTCTTTTATGTTAGAAACAAAGTGAAGTACCTACTTATTTATTTAATGGATATTTTCTATTTGAACAGTGGTTAGGTTTGGTATATCCCGAAGGCAGTATATACGTGGACAGTTTAAGAGAATGCTACGAAGCTTATGTAATATACAATTTTATGATGTATTTATTGGCCTATCTAAATGCTGATCACCAATTAGAGCATAGACTGGAGATCTCTCCTCAAGTACATCATATGTTCCCTCTATGCTGTCTTCCCGATTGGGAAATGGGAAGAGAATTTGTACATATGTGCAAGCATGGTATTTTACAGTATACAGCAGTCAGGCCTATAACAACTGCAATATCATTGTGAGAGAAGTCCACTTGTAATTTTCTGTAATAATTCTCTGATACTGTGACAACATGGTCTTGTATTTGACTGCTCTGTGTATTCTTGTAGTATCTGCGAATTGAACGGTGTCTACGGAGAAGGTGAATTCAGAGGAGATGTAGCTTTTCCATATATGATTGCTCTAAATAATTTGTCACAATTTGTTGCCATGTACTGTCTGGTACTTTTTTATCGTGCCAATGCAGAAGCCTTGAAGCCAATGAAACCAGTTGGAAAATTCCTGTGCATTAAAGCTGTAGTATTCTTCTCATTTTTGTATGTATTACACAATGTTCGTACATACAAAAATACAATATAGACATGTGATATAAATGTAGTATAAATATGATGTAAATAGAGACAGAAACAAAATATATGTATATGTATATCTTCTGTTGCAGTCAAGGAGTAATAATATCTTTATTAGTATACCTCAACGTTATATCTAGCATTTTTAAAACGGACGACACAGACTACATCAGGAATATATCGTCAAAGTTGCAGGATTTCCTAATTTGCATAGAAATGTTTTTAGCCGCGGTAGCGCATCATTACAGTTTTTCCTACAAACCATTTGTCAATTTAGCGCAAGGCCAAGCATGGTGGGATGCATTTAGGTATGTAAAGCGTGTTCTTTTTGAGAGGAAATCAATGTGTGTATCTATATTATGTAAGAAAAAAAGAGCCAATATTCACTCTTTCAGTTTTTAGTTACAAGCTATTTTAATCTAAAACTTAACTATAACTGCAACTTTAATCTATAACTGCAACGTAAAGAGATACCATAATATCATCGCGAAAGTTCCACAAATTAACATTCATTTTACCTCGCAGAGCAATGTGGGATGTTTCCGACGTACATAACGACATAAAGGAACATTTGGGTGTCGTCGGCTCGTCCCTAAGTCGCAGGATACGCGGACGCGGCGCATATCAGCAAGCCTGGGGAAGCGCGACAGAGCGTACTTCGCTATTACCCGAGGGCGCGGTAGCAACGGCCAGAAGCGCTCCGGCCTGCTCGTTTTCGGGCTATCACACGGCCGAGGTCGGGCCGAACAATAACAATCCATCCGCCAGTGAATTTGAGGAAGCGATGGTGGATGTGCAGGATAATAGTAATGCCGTCAACACGTAGCCAGGTGTCCAAGTCCATCCGTGCTGGAACGATTCTCGTTGGTTGCTCCACGAGACCGGCGTACTTTAGCGGAGAGATGATTCCTTAGTATTATTTTTTAAGCGAGGAAAAATATATAGTTTTGCAACAACGCTCTCCCGCACTATTGTACAAATCATCGTCGTGGTCATACACTGTGGCTGTCACATCACATATGTATCGCGTTCGTACCGGATAAGAAATTGCACGGGATAATTTCATGATCATGCAATATACCTTTGTAGTCGCGATTGATTTAACGATAATTTGACTGAAATTCGACTACAAGTAAAATTTTTCTATGTGTCAAATTTGAAGTTGACTGAGCAATGCGATCCCCCCCCCCCCTTCGTACGTTTTTCCTTCTATAAGGTCAAAGGTACCAGTGTCTGGACACATCTAACTCTAGACACTCTTGTTTGATCTTTTAAGGCTCCTTGCCACGGCCATCTTGATTTATGAACGTCAAAAAGTAGAAAACGCACGTTAATAATTCTCGCAAAATATATTAAATGAAATAAATTGATATGTTTACAAAATATTTATAATTAATCAAGCAGACCTCTAAAATAGTTTGAACATTTTTCTTTTACTCTGATAATCAATAAGTAGTCGTAAAATTAATGTGACAAAATCCTGAGAGAAAGTGGGTTAAAGGGGAAAATTGCATTGACACATTTAATTTCACTGTCGTTTATTGATTGTTAAAGCGAAATTTTTACTTCAACGTTTTTTCAGGAAATTTTAGCGTGTATTTTATCGTTTCTAACGTCATCAATCAAGAGTTCTGTGGCCAGGAACCTTAAACACGAATACTTAAATTTTTAACAAATTATATATATACATTCAATATATATATAGTCGTATATATATATGTGTCGAAAGTTTAAATATTCGTATTTAAAGATAAAGATATCGAGGCATTGATATTTTTATTTTAATGTCGTTCTTGAGTCAATCGAGGAATCTTTAGTGGAAGGGACATCCAGTGGTTACGCGATAATCTGTATAATCTAAGACGATCTAAGACTTTTAGAAATTTGATACAGCGTCAACACAAATGACGAATTTTAAGGGAGAAACGAAAACTGCTTTTTACATTGATTACTTTGCAAAAGTACATTCGTACGCTTTATGTTACCAATGATGTACTACCAAATAATGTATATACGTTTATACATGCGTAGAAAAATACCATTCGTACAATGATACTTGTATATACCTTGGACGACCAATGTGTCACGGTTGTTCGACACGTCTGACAAATGTACACACTCGACATCGTTAGTGCATTTCAGTTTCGGGGCGAGCATCTTCGGGTCGAATATACCTTGCGTGTAATGTTCAGCTGGATCATTTAATATTTAATTAATTGTTTATGCGTGACATTTCGTGCGACTATTTAGACAAGATATTTTCTACTCGAGAATGCTTCAATCGGAAACTGGAAGCCACTGACGATGCCGTGTCTTATTTTTCTCGATATATTAAACAAGGGTTACAAAAACGAGCCATATCCGCGATATATTAGACACTCAGAATATCTGCAGTCCTTTTCGCTTTGTACGTACACACGCGAATATAATCCGCACTGTATTTATAATTTAAACTTATTTTATAATTACAGTATATATATGTATCAGAAATAAAGGCTGTGTACGTTTACTACAAAAATCAGCCCTTGAAAACTAGTTTTCCAAGCAGAAAGCTATCTCTTTGTTCTGCAAATATTTCATTCTTTTTAGTTCGTATTTAGAATATATACATACACACACACACACACACATAAGCTAGTTATAAATTAATTTGTATTTTTAAAAAATATTTTTCTCTAAACATATAAACTAATTATAAATTAGTTTATATTATAATTATATTAGTTTATTATAATTATAAATTAGTTTATACTTATAAATATTTTTTTATATTTGGCTGCTTCTTGATTTGGCGTTGTTGTATTTTCTAAATTTTAAATCGCGAGTAAAAAATACAGAAAAGATAGCTAAGAAGAATAATACATTTCGTATATTGCCGCCTTCTTTCACCAATTCCGTGATGCCATAATTTGCCCGCGCTTTTTCTTCCTTAGCTTTTTCTTGTCAGCACAAATAATTGATACGTGTATGTTTCTTCAGATAGCTTAAATATCCTGATATATAATATTCTATTGTATTTGTTGAGGCTACTTTTGCTTGCTTCCTATACTAACAACAAGCTAATAACAATAATATACTAATAACAAGCTTTGCGAAGTTATTTTGTTGTGTTGGGGACATAATAACGTGATATAGTAAAGGTTAAAGGTAGTAAAATAACGTGAAGACAAAATTATTCGAGATGCAAGATAAAAAGGAAACGAATGGGGAAATTATAAATCAAGAACATGAGGAATATCAATATTTGAGACTTCTCGAGAAAGTGATTAAAACTGGAGCAAGAAAGGGTAATCGCACTGGTACTGATACTTATTCCATATTTGGTACACAATTACGATTTAGACTGCAAGATGGTAAATACACATAATATAAAAATGTTTATATGTAAAAATAATATATATATATTCTACATAAATTTAAGGTAGAAGTACCAATACCTGGACATGTACCCTAATTCTGGACATTCTTCTTATTTTGGTCTTTAAATACAAATATTTAAACTTTCAAAAATAGAATATATATATATATACATATATTCTATGTTAAAAGTTTAAATTTTTGTATAATATAAAGATAACAAACATGCCCAGGAATTAGTATTTTTACTTTATATAGAAATTGAGGGCATTTACTTGAAGATATTATTCCAATAGGTGTTTTCCCATTACTGACAACCAAGAGAATATTTTGGAAAGCAGTAGTCGAAGAGTTATTATGGTTCATCAAAGGATCAACAAATTCTAAAGTGTTAACAGATAAAGGTGTACACATCTGGGATGAAAATGGTTCACGTGCTTTCTTAGATTCCTGTGGCTTTACTGACAGAGAAGAAGGTGATTTAGGACCTGTCTATGGATTTCAATGGAGATATTACGGCGCAGAATACAAGAATATGCATACAGATTATACAGGACAAGGTATTTCATAAAAGTATTCTTAATATTCCTTGAATAAGTTGCTGGTTTTTTCCCCAAAATCAGTCAGCAATATAGCATATTCCTAATATTCCTCTCTAAAAAAAGGCATGTAAGAGATTTAATTGTTGCCACTTTTCTCCCTGTCTTTCCCTATAATTATTAATTAATTAAAGTATATTTTAATTTGTTTTATTTTACATTTTTTATTGTTTTTTATTAGCTATATAGCGCACGCATATATTGTTCTAGTGTAACTAAAAATCAGTGTGAATAAATTAAGCTATGTTTATTTTTCCAGGAATTGATCAACTGAAGGAAGTTATTCATAAAATTAAGTATTCTCCAGATGATAGACGTATCATAATGACTGCTTGGAACCCAACTGATATACCAAAAATGGCATTGCCACCGTGCCACAGTTTTGTCCAGTTTTATGTAAGTAATGGAGAATTGTCTGCACAGCTCTACCAAAGAAGCGCAGATATGGGTTTGGGAGTACCGTTTAACATAGCATCATATTCCTTGCTGATCTGCATGATTGCTCATGTTACTGGCTTAAAGGTGAGGAATCTGTTCCTGTTGTAAAGAATATTGAAGAATTCGAGAACAGTATTATCTACTTTCTTTTATTTTCAGCCAGGAGAATTTGTACATACCATGGGAGACTGTCACGTTTATGTCAACCATGTAAGCGCTCTTGAAGAACAAATACAACGCAAACCACAAGATTTTCCTAAATTGAAGATATTACGGGAGATCAAAGATATCGACGATTTCGTTGCCGAGGATTTCAAATTGATAGATTATAATCCGCATCCCAAATTGTATATGAAAATGGCTCTCTGAAGTGTATTTCTTAAAACAGGGCTCGAATAAGTTACGGAAGTGACAGTTTGCGACTAAGTGTCTGCTGGCAGACAAAATTCGAGAAATAGATTAACCAAGCTACTGCAAGAAGTCGAACGATATATCAATGGGAACACGGTAGTGCAATCCATGGACGTAGTATATATGGACTCCGCATACGGCCAGAAAAGTGAAGCCAACATGTAGAGACCATAGATATAATATATATAGTAGACTCCACATAGTCAGAAAAGAGAAGCCAATATGTACAGCCCCTCTGTTCTCTGTCTCTTTCTGCACAGACAAAGTGTGCGATAAAATTTAAAACTTTTACTTGCCAGTCTAGTCGGGGTGTTGAAACGAGAAATGGATGCACGCGCAACAAAAAAGTGACAAAATAGGAAGAAAACTATAACCCCTCTATTCTCGCTCTTTCTAGACGTTGGCTTTACTTTATTAGACGACAGAACATAGGGCATTCGCAGTCCATGCATATTATGTCCATGGTGCAATCACTCCACATATTATAAATCCAGAACCAATAATTGCTAATTTTCCATAACTTGCAACAGCGTTCTCTTCGACGAAAAGATATTTAAATTCTTGCAGTAGCTTGGATGTGAATCATATCTTCGTGGTTTCGAACCCCGTCGATAATTTGAAGGAAAATCTATGTTTATATATAACTGTTAAATTTGTTTAACTTCCGCAACACACTTGGGATTAATGAAGTGACATCAATCTCCCTGCTTAACGTACTTAAATTGAACGAACATGCTACATTCTCTGAACGAATATTCGTCGTCGGAGATGTCGATTAGTACTGCTTCGGCTCTTGTCAATTACAGTATTACTTGTCGATTTAAGTGAGGCGTAAAAAAATTACTTCTAATAGCTCGATTCTTGTGGACTGTCCAATAAATGGTAAATATACTTTATATTATAACTTCTTGAGATATATAACTAGACTTTGTTTATAATTTTCTAATAAAAATTATATTCTTAATAAACCTGTACCTTAATTATACATCAATATCTTTTTCAATACCAGTCGTATGCGGTGCATGCGAAAGTCTACCGTAGTCTTTCTTACTTAAGTAAAAATCATGTCGCACACTATCTCTCATCCGATTTTCTCTATATCACACAAGTATAATTTCTCAATCGATCTCGCACGATACGATTGACATGCATGAATGATCATAAAAGGCCTTACATGACCAGCTCCCAGATATAACAGAATTACGTGATTCCTATGTATAATAATGTATATAAATTCCGCATCTTAAACTGCGCGTAAACAGATATTGGAAACAAACGATCCTCGCGCACTGTACATAATCTTTTCCGAGAAGGGATTTGGATAAAACTTATTATAAACATAAATAAAAAAAAACTTAAAAATAATTTTTGCACATAATCGATACTTCCATCGGTGGGAAAGTATAGCCAAGTTTTTATTGCAATCTTTATTGTTGTCCGTTCTTCTCGAATATTCATGAATTTCTGTAGAGTGCAAATAATAAATTTTGTTATATGGAAAAAAGGGACCTATACAAAATTCAGAAATAATTGCTGATTCTCGCGATAACCCCCCCCCCCCCCC